>NC_140996.1:105682941-105902062 GCF_052327205.1 Somniosus microcephalus
CTCCACTCCACCCTTCGATCCCCTCTCCTCTCAACCCTTCGATTAACTCTCCTCTCCCCCCTTCGATCCCCTCTCCTCTCTCCCTCCTTCAAGCCACTCTCCTCCCCCCCTCAATCCCCTCTCCTCTCTGCCCTTCGATCCCCTCTCCTCTCCCCCCTTCGATTACCTCTCCTCTCCCCCCTTCGATCCCCTCTCCTCTCTCCCCCCTTCGATCCCCTCTCCTCTCTCTCCCCTTCGAGCCCCTCTCCTCTCTCCCCCCTTCGATCCCCTCTCCTCTCTCCCTCCTTCAAACCACTCTCCTCCCCTCCTCAATCCCCTCTCCTCTCCCCCTTCGATTACCTCTCCTCTCCCCCATTTGATCCCCTCTCCTCTCACCCCCCTTCGATCCCCTCTCCCCTCTCCTCCTTTTGATCCCCTCTCCTCTCCCCCTTCGATCCCCTCTCCTCAACCCTTCGATCCCCTCTCCTCCCCCCTTCAATTCCCTCTCCTTTCACCCCCTTCAATCCCCTCTCCTCTCTCCTTCGATCCCCTCTCGTCCCCCCCTTCGATCCCCTCTCCTCGCCCCTTCGATCCTCTCACCTCCCCCCTTCGATCCACTCTCCTCCCCCCTTCGATCCCCTCTCCTCTCCCCTTCGATCCCCTCTCCTCTCCCCTTCGATCCCCTCTCCTCTCCCCTTCGAGCCCCTCTCCTCTCCTCTCCCTCTCGATCCCCTCTCCTCTCCCTCCTTTGATCCCCTCCTCTCTCCCCATCGATCCCCTCTCCTCTCCTCCCTTCGATCCCCTCTCCTCTCCTCTCCCTCTCGATCCCCTCTCCTCTCCCTCCTTTGATCCCCTCCTCTCTCCCCCTCGATCCCCTCTCCTCTCCCCCTCGATCCCCTCTCCTCCCCCTTCCATCCTCTCTCCTTTCCCCACTTTGATCCCCTCTCCTCTCTCCTTCTATCCCCTCTCCTCCATCCTTCGACCCCCTCTCCTCTCTCTTCCCTTCGATCCCCTCTCCTCCCCCCTTCAATCCACTCTCCTCTCCCCCCTTCGATCCCCTCTCCTCTCTCCTCCTTCAATCCCATCTCCTCTCCCCCATTCGATCCCTCTCCTCCCCACTTTGATCCCCTCTCCACCCCCCCTCAATCCCCTCTCCTCTCCACCCTTTGATCCCCTCTCCTCTCAACCCTTCCATTAACTCTCCTCTCTCCCCTTCGATCCCCTCTCCTCTCTCCCTCCTTCAATCCACTCTCCTCTCCCCCTTCGATCCCCTCTCCTCTCCCCCTTCGATCCGCTCTCATCACACCCCCCCTTCGATCCCATCTCCTCCCCCCTCAAACCCCTCTCCTCTCCGCCCTTCGATCCCCTCTCCTCTCCCCCCTTCGATTACCTCTCCTCTCCCCCCTTCGATCCCCTCTCCTCTCTCCCCCCTTCGATCCCCTCTCCTCTCTCCCCCCTTCGATCCCCTCTCCTCTCTCCCCCCTTCGATCCCCTCTCCTCTCTCCCCCCTTCAATCCCCTCTTCGCTCCTCCTTCAATCCCCTCTCCTCTCCCCCCTTCGATTACCTCTCCTCTCCCCCCTTTGATCCCCTCTCCTCTCTCCCCCCTTCGATCCCCTCTCCTCTCTCCCCCCTTCGGTCCCCTCCCCGCTCTCCCCCCTTCGATCCCCTCTCCTCTCCCCCTTCGATTACCTCTCCTCTCCCCCCTTTGATCCCCTCTCCTCTCTCCCCCCTTCGAACCCCTCTCCTCTCTCCCCCCTTCGGTCCCCTCTCCTCTCTCCCTCCTTCGATCTCCTCTCCTCTCCCCTTCGATCCCCTCTCCTCGACCCTTCGATCCCCTCTCCTCCCCCCTTCAATTCCCTCTCCTATCCCCCCTTAGATCCCCTCTCCTCTCTCCTTCGATCCCCTCTCGTCCCCCCTTCGATCCCCTCTCCTCGCCCCTTCGATCCCCTCTCCTCCCCCCTTCAATCCCCTCTCCTTTCCCCCCTTCGATCCCCTCTCCTCTTCCCTTCGATCCCCTCTCCTCCCCCCTTCAATCCCCTCTCCTATCCCCCCATCGATCCCCTCTCCCCCCCATTGGATCCCCTCACCTCCCCCCCTTCAATCCCCTCTCCTATCCGCCCTTCGATCCCCTCTCCTCCCCCATTCGATCCCCTCTCCTCTCCCCTTCGATCCCTGCTCCTCTCCCCTTCGATCACCTCTCCCTCCTTCGATCCCCTCTCCTCTCCCCTTCGACCCCCTCTTCTCCCCCTTCAATCCACTCTCCTTTCCCCACTTCGATCCCCTCTCCTCTCTCCTTCTATCCCCTCTCCTCCCCCCTTCGATCCCCTCTCCTCCCTCTTCCCTTCGATCCCCTCTCCTCCCCCCTTCGATCCCCTCTCCTCTCCCCCTTTCGATCCCCTCTCCTCTCCCCCCTTTGATCCCCTCTCCTCTGTCCTCCTTCACTCCCCTCTCCTCTCCCCCCTTCGATCCCCTCTCCTCTCCCCCCTTCATTCCCTCTCCTCCCCCCTTCAATCCCCTCTCCTCTCCCCCTTCGATCCCCTCTCCTCTCTCCCTCCTTCAATTGCCTCCCCTCTGCCCCCTTCGATCCCCTCTCATCTCTCCCCCCTTTGATCCCCTCTCGCCCCCCTCAATCCACTCTCCTCTCCTCCCTTCGATCCCCTCTCCTCTCCCCCTTCGATCTCCTCTCCGCTCCCCCCTTCAATCCCCTCTCCTCTCTCCCTCCTTCAATCCCCTCTCCTCTCCCCCTTCGATCCCCTCTCCTCCCCGCTTTGATCCCCAGTCCTCTCCCTCCTTCGATCCCCTCTACTCTCCCCCCTTCGATCCCCTCTCCTCTCTCCCCCTGTCGACCCCCTTTCCTCTCTCCCCCCTTCGATCCCCTCTCCTCTCCTCCTTCGATCCCCTCGCCACCCCCCTTCGATCCCCCCTCCTCCCCCCTTCAATCCCCTCTCCTCTCCTCCTTCGATCCGCTCTCCTCTCCCCCCTTCAATCCTCTTTCCTCTCCTCCATCGATCATCTTACTCTCCTCCTTCGATCCCCTCTCCTCTCCCCCCTTCGATCCCCTCTCCTCTCTCCCCCTTCGATCCCCTCTCCTCCCCCCTTCAATCCCCCCACCACTCCTCCTTCAATCCCCTCTCCTCTCCTCCTTTGATCCACTCTCCTCTCCCCCTTCAATCCCCTCTCCACTCTCCCACCTTCGATCCCCTCTCCTCCCCCCTTCGATCCCCTTTCAGTTTCCTCTCCTCTCCCCCTTCAATCCCCTCTCCTCTCCCCTTTGATCCCCTCTCCTCCCCCCTTCAATCCCCTCTCCTCTTCCCCCTTCGATCCCCTCTCCTCTCTCCCTCCTTCAATCGCCTCTCCTCTCCCGCTTCGATCCCCTCTCCTCCCCCCTTCGATATCCTCTCCTCCCCCATTCGATCCCCCCCTCTCTCCTTAAACCCCCTCTCCTCCCCCCTTCGATCCCCTCTCCTCACCCCCTTTGATCCCCTCTCCTCTCCCCTTCGATCCCCTCTCCTCTCTCTCCATTCAATCGCCTCTCCTCTCCCCCTTCGATCCCCTCTCCTCCCCCATTCGATGTCCTCTCCTCTCCCTCCTCGATCCCCTCTCCTCTCTCCTTCGATCCCCTCTCCTACCCCCTTCGATCCCCTCTCCTCTCCCCCTTTGATCCCCTCTCCTCTCCCCTTCGATCCCCTCTCCTCTCCCCTTCGATCCCCTTTCCCCTCTCCCTCCTTCGATCCCCTCTCCACTCCCCTTCGATCCCCTCTCCTCTCTCCCCCCTTCGATCCAATCTCCACTCTCCCTCCTTTGAACCCCTCTCCTCTCTCCCCCCTTCGATCCCCTCTCCTCCCCCTTCGATCCCCTCTCCTCTCCCTCCTTCGATCCCCTCTCCTCCCCCTTCGATCCCCTCTCCTCTCCCCCTTCGATCCCCTCTGCTCTCCCTCCTTCGATCCCCTCTCCTCTCTCCCCCCTTCGATCCCCTCTCCTCTCACCCTTCGATCCCCTCTCCTCTCCCCCTTCGATCCCCTCTCCTCGACCCGTCGATCCCCTCTCCTCTCCCCCCTCGATCCACACTCCTCTCTCCTTCGAACCCCTCTCCTCCCCCCTTCGATCCCCTCTCCTCTCCCCCTTCGATCCCCACTCCTCTCCCCTTTGATCCCCTCTCCTCTCCCCTTCGATCCCCTCTCCCCTCTCCCTCCTTTGAGCCGCTCTCCTCTCCCCTTCAAACCCCTCTCCTCTCCCCGTTCGATAATCTCCCCTCTCCCCATCGATCCCCTCTCCTCCCCCCTTCGAACCCCTCTCCTCCCCCTTCCATCCTCTCTCCTTTCCCCACTTCGAGCCCCTCTCCTCTCTCTTCCCTTCGATCCCCTCCCCTCCCCCCTTCGATCCCCTCTCCACTCCCCCCTTCGATCCCCTCTCCTCCATCCTTCGATCCCCTCTCCTCTCTCTTCCCTTCGATCCCCTCTCCTCCCCCCTTCGATCCCCTCTCCTCTCCCCCCTTTGATCCCCTCTCCTCCCCACTTCGATCTCCTCTCCACCCCCTCTCAATCCCCTCTCCTCTCCACCCTTCGATCCCCTCTCCTCTCAACCCTTCGATTAACTCTCCTCTCCCCCCTTCGATCCCCTCTCCTCTCTCCCTCCTTCAAACCACTCTCCTCTCCCCCTTCGATCCCCTCTCCTCTCCACCCTTCGATCCCCTCTCCTCTCAACCCTTCGATTAACTCTCCTCTCCCCCCTTCGATCCCCTCTCCTCTCTCCCTCCTTCAAACCACTCTCCTCCCCCCCTCAATCCCCTCTCCTCTCCGCCCTTCGATCCCCTCTCCTCTCCCCCCTTCGATTACCTCTCCTCTCCCCCTTCGATCCCCTCTCCTCTCTCCCCCCTTCGATCCCCTCTCCTCTCTCTCCCCTTCGAGCCCCTCTCCTCTCTCCCCCCTTCGACCCCCTCTCCTCTCCTCCTTCAATCCCCTCTCCTCTCCAACCTTCGATTAACTCTCCTCTCCCCACTTTGATCCCCTCTCCTCTCACCCCCCTTCGATCCCCTCTCCTCTCTCCTCCTTTTGATCCCCTCTCCTCTCCCCCTTCGATCCCCCCTCCTCGACCCTTCGATCCCCTCTCCTCCCCCCTTCAATTCCCTCTCCTTTCCCCCATTCAATCCCCTCTCCTCTCTCCTTCGATCCCCTCTCGTCCCCCCTTCGATCCCCTCTCCTCGCCCCTTCGATCCCCTCACCTCCCCCCTTCGATCCACTCTCCTCCCCCCTTTGATCCCCTCTCCTCTCCCCTTCGATCCCCTCTCCTCTCCCCTTCGATCCCCTCTCCTCTCCCCTTCGAGCCCCTCTCCTCTCCTCTCCCCCTCGATCCCCTCACCTCTCCCTCCTTTGATCCCCTCCTCTCTCCCCCTCGATCCCCTCTCCTCTCCCCTTCGATCCCCTCTCCTCTCCCCCTTCGATCCCCTCTCCTCTCCCCCCTTGGATCCCCTCTCCTCTCCTCCCTTCAATCCACTCTCCTCTCCTCTCCCCTTCGAACCCCTCTCCTCTACTCTTCGATAACCTCTCCTCCCCCCTTCGATAACCTCTCCTCCCCCCTTCGATCCACTCTCCTTCCCCCTTCGATCTCCTCTCCTCTCACCCTCCTTCGATCGCCTCTCCTCTCCCCTTCAAACCCCTCTCCTTTCTCCCCTTCGATCCCCTCTCCTCTCTCCTTCGATCCCCTCTCCTCCCCCCTTCGATCCCCTCTCCTCTCTCTTCCCTTCGATCCCCTCTCCTCTCTCCCCTTCGATCCCCTCTTTTCCCCCCTTCGATCCCCTCTCCTCTCCCCCCTTCGATCCCCTCTCCTCTCTCCCTCCTTCAATCGCCTCTCCTCTCCCCCCTTCTATCCCCTCCCCTCTCCCTCTTCGATTACCCTCTCCTCTCCGCTTCAATCCCCCTCTCCTCTCCCCCTTCGATCACTTCTCCTCTCTCCTCCTTCAATCAACTCTCCTCTCCCCCCTTCGATTCCATCTCCTCTCTCCCCCTTCGATCCACTCTCCTCTCTCTCCCCCCTTCGAACCACTCTCCTCTCTCCCCCCTTCGAAACCCTCTCCTCTCTCCCCCCCTTCGATCCCCTCTCCTCTCCCCCTTCGATCCCCTCTCCTCCCCCTTTCAATCCCCTCTGCTTTCCCCCCTTCGATCCCCTCTCCTCTCCCCTTCGATTCCCTCTCCTGTCTCCCCCTTCAATTGCCTCTCCTCTACCCCTTCGATCCCCTCTCCTCCCCTCTCGATCCCCTCTCCTCTCCCCTTTCGATCCCCTCTCCTCTCCCCATTCGATAATCTCCCCTCTCCCCTTCGATCCCCTCTCCTCCCCGCTTCGAACCCCTGTCCTCCCCCTTCCATCCTCTCTCCTTTCCCCACTTCGATCCCCTCTCCTCTCTCCTTCTATCCCCTCTCCTCCATCCTTCGACCCCCTCTCCTCTCTCTTCCCTTCGATCCCCTCTCCTCCCCCCTTCGAACCCCTCTCCTCCCCCCTTCAATCCCCTCCCCTCCCCCTTCCATCCTCTCTCCTTTCCCCACTTCGAGCCCCTCTCCTCTCTCTTCCCTTCGATGCCCTCCCCTCCCCCCTTCGATCCCCTCTCCTCTCCCCCCTTCGATCCCCTCTCCTCCATCCTTCGATCCCCTCTCCTCTCTCTTCCATTCGATCCCCTCTCCTCCCCCCTTCGATCCCCTCTCCTCTCCCCCCTTCGATCCCCTCTCCTCCCCACTTCGATCTCCTCTCCACCCCCTCTCAATCCCCTCTCCTCTCCACCCTTCGATCCCCTCTCCTCTCAACCCTTCAATTAACTCTCCTCTCCCCCCTTCGATCCCCTCTCCTCTCTCCCTCCTTCAAACCACTCTCCTCTCCCCCTTCGATCCCCTCTCCACTCCACCCTTCGATCCCCTCTCCTCTCAACCCTTCGATTAACTCTCCTCTCCCCCCTTCAATCCCCTCTCCTCTCTCCCTCCTTCAAGCCACTCTCCTCCCCCCCTCAATCCCCTCTCCTCTCTGCCCTTCGATCCCCTCTCCTCTCCCCCCTTCGATTACCTCTCCTCTCCCCCCTTCGATCCCCTCTCCTCTCTCCCCCCTTCGATCCCCTCTCCTCTCTCTCCCCTTCGAGCCCCTCTCCTCTCTCCCCCCTTCGATCCCCTCTCCTCTCTCCCTCCTTCAAACCACTCTCCTCCCCTCCTCAATCCCCTCTCCTCTCCCCCTTCGATTACCTCTCCTCTCCCCCATTTGATCCCCTCTCCTCTCACCCCCCTTCGATCCCCTCTCCTCTCTCCTCCTTTTGATCCCCTCTCCTCTCCCCCTTCGATCCCCTCTCCTCAACCCTTCGATCCCCTCTCCTCCCCCCCTTCAATTCCCTCTCCTTTCCCCCCTTCAATCCCCTCTCCTCTCTCCTTCGATCCCCTCTCGTCCCCCCTTCGATCCCCTCTCCTCGCCCCTTCGATCCTCTCACCTCCCCCCTTCGATCCACTCTCCTCCCCCCTTCGATCCCCTCTCCTCTCCCCTTCGATCCCCTCTCCTCTCCCCTTCGATCCCCTCTCCTCTCCCCTTCGAGCCCCTCTCCTCTCCTCTCCCTCTCGATCCCCTCTCCTCTCCCTCCTTTGATCCCCTCCTCTCTCCCCCTCGATCCCCTCTCCTCTCCTCCCTTCGATCCCCTCTCCTCTCCTCTCCCTCTCGATCCCCTCTCCTCTCCCTCCTTTGATCCCCTCCTCTCTCCCCCTCGATCCCCTCTCCTCTCCCCCTCGATCCCCTCTCCTCCCCCTTCCATCCTCTCTCCTTTCCCCACTTTGGTCCCCTCTCCTCTCTCCTTCTATCCCCTCTCCTCCATCCTTCGACCCCCTCTCCTCTCTCTTCCCTTCGATCCCCTCTCCTCCCCCCTTCAATCCACTCTCCTCTCCCCCCTTCGATCCCCTCTCCTCTCTCCTCCTTCAATCCCATCTCCTCTCCCCCATTCGATCCCCTCTCCTCCCCACTTTGATCCCCTCTCCACCCCCCCTCAATCCCCTCTCCTCTCCACCCTTTGATCCCCTCTCCTCGCAACCCTTCCATTAACTCTCCTCTCTCCCCTTCGATCCCCTCTCCTCTCTCCCTCCTTCAATCCACTCTCCTCTCCCCCTTCGATCCCCTCTCCTCTCCCCCTTCGATCCGCTCTCATCACTCCCCCCTTCGATCCCATCTCCTCCCCCCTCAAACCCCTCTCCTCTCCGCCCTTCGATCCCCTCTCCACTCCCCCCTTCGATTACCTCTCCTCTCCCCCCTTCGATCCCCTCTCCTCTCTCCCCCCTTCGATCCCCTCTCCTCTCTCCCCCCTTCGATCCCCTCTCCTCTCTTCCCCCTTCGATCCCCTCTCCTCTCTTCCCCCTTCAATCCCCTCTTCTCTCCTCCTTCAATCCCCTCTCCTCTCCCCCCTTCGATTACCTCTCCTCTCCCCGCTTTGATCCCCTCTCCTCTCTCCCCCCTTCGATCCCCTCTCCTCTCTCCCCCCTTCGGTCCCCTCCCCGCTCTCCCCCCCTTCGATCCCCTCTCCTCTCCCCCTTCGATTACCTCTCCTCTCCCCCCTTTGATCCCCTCTCCTCTCTCCCCCCTTCGATCCCCTCTCCTCTCTCCCCCCTTCGGTCCCCTCTCCTCTCTCCCTCCTTCGATCTCCTCTCCTCTCCCCTTCGATCCCCTCTCCTCGACCCTTCGATCCCCTCTCCTCCCCCCTTCAATTCCCTCTCCTATCCCCCCTTAGATCCCCTCTCCTCTCTCCTTCGATCCCCTCTCGTCCCCCCTTCGATCCCCTCTCCTCGCCCCTTCGATCCCCTCTCCTCCCCCCTTCAATCCCCTCTCCTTTCCCCCCTTCGATCCCCTCTCCTCTTCCCTTCGATCCCCTCTCCTCCCCCCTTCAATCCCCTCTCCTATCCCCCCATCGATCCCCTCTCCTCCCCCATTGGATCCCCTCACCTCCCCCCTTCAATCCCCTCTCCTATCCGCCCTTCGATCCCCTCTCCTCCCCCATTCGATCCCCTCTCCTCTCCCCTTCGATCCCCGCTCCTCTCCCCTTCGATCACCTCTCCCTCCTTCGATCCCCTCTCCTCTCCCCTTCGACCCCCTCTTCTCCCCCTTCAATCCACTCTCCTTTCCCCACTTCGATCCCCTCTCCTCTCTCCTTCTATCCCCTCTCCTCCACCCTTCGATCCCCTCTCCTCCCTCTTCCCTTCGATCCCCTCTCCTCCCCCCTTCGATCCCCTCTCTCTCCTCTCCCCCTTTCGATCCCCTCTCCTCTCCCCCCTTTGATCCCCTCTCCTCTGTCCTCCTTCAATCCCCTCTCCTCTCCCCCCTTCGATCCCCTCTCCTCTCCCCCCTTCATTCCCTCTCCTCCCCCCTTCAATCCCCTCTCATCTCCCCCTTCGATCCCCTCTCCTCTCTCCCTCCTTCAATTGCCTCCCCTCTGCCCCCTTCGATCCCCTCTCATCTCTCCCCCTTTGATCCCCTCTCGCCCCCCTCAATCCACTCTCCTCTCCTCCCTTCGATCCCCTCTCCTCTCCCCCTTCGATCTCCTCTCCGCTCCCCCGTTCGATCCCCTCTCCTCTCTCCCTCCTTCCATCCCCTCTCCTCTCCCCCTTCGATCCCCCTCTCCTCCCCGCTTTGATCCCCAGTCCTCTCCCTCCTTCGATCCCCTCTCCTCTCTCCCCCTGTCGACCCCCTTCCTCTCTCCCCCCTTCGATCCCCTCTCCTCTCCTCCTTCGATCCCCTCGCCACCCCCCTTCGATCCCCCCTCCTCCCCCCTTCAATCCCCTCTCCTCTCCTCCTTCGATCCGCTCTCCTCTCCCCCCTTCAATCCTCTTTCCTCTCCTCCATCGATCATCTTACTCTCCTCCTTCGATCCCCTCTCCTCTCCCCCCTTCGATCCCCTCTCCTCTCTCCCCCTTCGATCCCCTCTCCTCCCCCCTTCAATCCCCCCACCACTCCTCCTTCAATCCCCTCTCCTCTCCTCCTTTGATCCACTCTCCTCTCCCCCTTCAATCCCCTCTCCACTCTCCCACCTTCGATCCCCTCTCCTCCCCCCTTCGATCCCCTTTCAGTTTCCTCTCCTCTCCCCCTTCAATCCCCTCTCCTCTCCCCTTTGATCCCCTCTCCTCCCCCCTTCAATCCCCTCTCCTCTCCCCCCTTCGATCCCCTCTCCTCTCTCCCTCCTTCAATCGCCTCTCCTCTCCCGCTTCGATCCCCTCTCCTCCCCCCTTCGATATCCTCTCCTCCCCCATTCGATCCCCCCCTCTCTCCTTCAACCCCCTCTCCTCCCCCCTTCGATCCCCTCTCCTCACCCCCTTTGATCCCCTCTCCTCTCCCCTTCGATCCCCTCTCCTCTCTCTCCCTTCAATCGCCTCTCCTCTCCCCCTTCGATCCCCTCTTCTCCCCCATTCGATGTCCTCTCCTCTCCCTCCTCGATCCCCTCTCCTCTCTCCTTCGATCCCCTCTCCTCCCCCCTTCGATCCCTCTCCTCTCCTCCCCTTTGATCCCCTCTCCTCTCCCCTTCGATCCCCTCTCCTCTCCCTCTTCGATCCCCTTTCCCCTCTCCCTCCTTCGATCCCCTCTCCACTCCCCTTCGAACCCCTCTCCTCTCATCTCCCCTTTGATCCCCTCTCTCCCCCTTCGAACCCCTCTCGTCTCCTCTCCCCTTTCGATCCCCTCTCCTCTTCCCCTTCGATAATCTCTCCTCTCCCCTTCGATCCCATCTCCTCCCCGCTTCGAACACCTCTCTCATCCCCCCTCAATCCCCTCTCCTATCCCCACTTCGATCCCCTCTCCTCTCTCCTTCTATCCCCTCTCGTCCATCCTTCGATCCCCCTCTCCTCTCTCTTCCCTTCGATCCCCTCTCCTCCCCACTTCGATCCCCTCTCCTCTCCGCCCTTCGATCCCCTCTCCTCTCTCCTCCTTCAATCCCATCTCCTGTCCCCCCTTCGAGCCCCTCTCCTCTCTTCCCGCTTCGATCCCTCTCCTCCCCCCTTCGATCCCCTCTCCTCCCCCCTTCAATCCCCTTACCTCTTCCCCCTTCGATCCCCTCTCATCTCTCCCACTTCGATCCCCTCTCCACCCCCCCTCAATCCCCTCCTCCTCTCCGCCCTTCGATCCCCTCTCCTCTCACCCCTTCGATTACCTCTCCTCTCCCCCTTCGATCCCCTCTCCTCTCCCCCTTCGATCCCCTCTCATCTCTCCCCCTTCGATTACCTCTCCTCTCCCCCCTTCGATCCCCTCTCCTCTCTCCCCCCTTCGATCCCCTCTCCTCTCTCCCCCCTTCGATCCCCTCTCCTCTCTCCCCCCTTCGATCCCCTCTCCTCCCCCCTTCAATCCCCTCCCCTCTCCTCTCCCCCCTTCGCTCCCCTCTCATCTCTCCCCACTTCGATCCCCTCTCCACCCCCCATCAATCCACTCTCCTCTCCGCCCTTCGATCCCCTCTCCTCTCACCCCTTCGATTACCTCTCCTCTCCCCCCTTCGATCCCCTCTCCTCTCTCCCTCCTTTAATCACCTCTCCTCTCCCCCTTCGATCCCCTCATCTCTCCCCCCTTTGATCCCCTCTCCAGCCCCCCTCAATCCTCTCTCCTCTCCGCCCTTCAATCCCCTCTCCTCTACCACCTTCGATCCCCTCTCCTCTCTCCCCCCTTCGATCCCCTCACCTCTTGCCCCCCTTTGATCCCCTCTCATCTCTCCCCCCTTTGATCCCCGCTCCTCTCGCCCCCCCTTCGATCCCCTCTCCACTCCCCCTTTGATCGCCACTCCTCTCTCCCCCCTTCGATACCCTCTCCTCTCTCCCCCCTTCAATCCCCTCTGCTCTCTCCCCCCTTCGATCCCCTCTCCTCTCCCCCCTTCAATCCCCTCTCCTCTCTCCCCCCTTCGATCCCCTCTCCTCTCTCCTCCTTCGATCTGCTCTCCTCTCTCCCCCCTTCGATCCCCTCTCCTCTCTCCCCCCTTCGATCCCCTCTCCTCTCTCCCCCCTTCGATCCCCTCTCCTCTCCCCCTTCGATCCCTTCTCCTCTCTCCCCCCTTCGATCCCCTCTCCTCTCTCCCCCCTTCGATCCCCTCTCCTCTCTCCCCCCTTTGAGCCCCTCTCCTCCCCTATCAATCCACTTCCTCTCCCCCTTCAATCCCCACTCCTCTCCTCCTTCGATCACCTCTCTCCCCCTTCAATCCCCTCTCCACTCCCCTTCGAACCCCTCTCCTCTCATCTCCCCTTTGATCCCCTCTCTCCTCCCTTCGATCCCCTCTCCTCTCTCCCCCCTTCGATTCCCTCTCCTCTCTCCCCCCTTCGATCCCGTCTCCTCTCTCCCCCCTTCGATCCACTCTCCTCTCCCCCCTTCGATTACCTCTCCTCTCACTCCTTCGATCCCCTCTCCTCTCTCCCCACTTCGATCCCTTCTCCTCTCTCCCCGCTTCGGTTCCCTCTCCCCCCTTCGATCCCCTCTCCTCTCTCCCCCCTTCAATCCCCTCTCTTCCCCTCCTTCGATCCCCTCCCCTCTCCCCCTTCAATCCCCTCTCCTCTCTCCCCCCTTTGATCACCTCTCCTCCCCCCTTCGATCCCCCCTTCAATTCCCTCTCCTCTCCCCCCTTTGATCCCCCTCCTCTCTCCCTCCTTCGATCCCCTCTCCTCTCCCCTTTGATCCCCTCTCCTCCCCCCTTCAATCACCTCTCCTCTCCCCCCTTTGATCCCCTCTCCTCCCTCCGCCTTCAATCGCCTCTCCTCTCACCCTTCGACCCCTCTCCTCCACACTTTGATCCCCTGTCCTCTGCCCCTTCAAACCCCTCTCCTCCCCCCTTCGATCCCCTCTCCTCCCCCCTTCGATCCCCTCTCCTCCCCCCTTCGATCCCCTGTCCTCTCCCCTTCGATCCCCTCCCCTCCTCAATTCGATACCCTCTCCACTCCTCCTTCGATCCACTCTCCTCTCCCCCCTTCGCTTACCTCTCCTCTCACCCCTTCGATCCCCTCTCCTCTCTCCCCCCTTCGATCCGCTCTCCTCTCGCCCCCCTTTGATCCCCTCTCATCTCTCACCCCTTCCATCCCCTCTCCTCTCTCCCCCTTTCCATCCCCTCGCCTCTCCCCCCTTCGATCCCCTCTCCTCTCTCCCCCCCTTCGATTCTCTCTCCTCTCTCCCCCCTTCGATCCCCTCTCCTCTCTCCCCCCTTCGATCCCCTCTCCTCCCCTCTTCAATCCCCTTCCTCTCCTCCTTCGATCCCCTCTCCTCTCCCCCCTTGGCTCCCCTCTCCTCTCTCCCCCCTTCGATCCCCTCTCCTCTCTCCTCCTTCGATCCCCTCTCCTCTCTCCCCCCTTCGATCCCCTCCCCTCTCTCCCCCCTTCGATCCCCTCTCCTCTCTCCCGTCTTTGATCCCCTCTCCTCTCCCCCTTCGATCCCTTCTCCTCTCTCCCCCCTTCGATCCCCTCTCCTCTCTCCCCCCTTCGATCCCCTCTCCTCTCTCCCCCCTTTGTTCCCCTCTCCTCCCCCCTTCAATCCCCTTCCTCTCCCCCCTTCAATCCCCTCTCCTCTCCTCCTTCGATCAACTCTCTCCCCCTTCAATCCCCTCTCCTCTCTCCCCCCCTTCGATCCCCTCTCCTCCCCCCTTCGATCCCCCTTTCAATTCCCTCTCCTCTCCACCCTTTGATCCCCTCTCCTCTCTCCCTCCTTCGATCCCCTCTCCTCTTCCCTTCGATCCCCTCACCTCCCCCCTTCAATCACCTCTCCTCTCCCCCCTTCGATCCCCTCTCCTCTCTCCCTCCTTCAATCCCCTCTCCTCCCCCCTTCAATCGCCTCTCCTCTCCCCTCTTCGATCCCCCCCTCCTCCCTCCCCCTTCAATCGCCTCTCCTCTCCCCCTTCAATCCCCTCTCCTCCCCACTTCGATCCCCTGTCCTCTGCCCCTTCGATCCTCTCTGCTCCCCCCTTCGATCCCCTCTCCTCTCCCCCCCTCGATCCCCTCTCATCTCTCCCCACTTCGATCCCCTCTCCACCCCCCCTCAATCCCCTCTCCTCTCCCCCCTTCGATCCCCTCTCCTCTCCCCCTTCGATTACCTCTCCTCTCACCCCTTCGATCCCCTCTCCTCTCTCCCCCCTTCGATCCCCTCCCCTCTCTCCCCCCCTCGATCCCCTCCCCTCTCTCTCCCTTTGATTCCCTTTCCTCTCTCCCCCCTTCAATCCCCTCTTCTCTCCCCCTTCGATCACCTCTCCTCTCCCCGCTTCGATCCCCTCTCTTCTCCTCCTTCGATCCGCTCTCCTCTCCTCCATCAATCCCCTTCCTCTCCTCCTTCGATCCCCTCTCCTCTCCCCCTTCAATCCCCTCTCCTGTCTCCCCCCTTTGATCTCCTCTCTCCCTCCTTCGATCCCCTCTCCTCTCCCCTTCGATCCCCTCTCCTCCCCCCTTCGATCCCCTCTCCTCCCCCCTTCGATCCACTCTCCTCTCCCACCTTCGATCACCTCTCCTCTCTCCCTCTTCAATCCCCTCTCCTCCCCCTTCAATCACCTCTCCTCTCCTCCTGCAAGCCCCTCTCCTCTCCCTCCTTCAATCCCCTCTCCTCACCCCTTCAATCCCCTCTCCTCTCCTCCTTCGATCCCCTCTCCTCTCCCCCAGTCGATCCCCTCTCCTCTCCCCTTCAATCCCCTCTCCTCCCTCCTTCAATCCCCTCTCCTCTTCCCCCTTCGATCCCCTCTCCTCCCCCCTTCGATCCCCTCTCTTCTCCCCTTCGATCCCCTCTCCTCTCCCCCCTTCGATCCCCTCTCCTCTCTCCCTCCTTCCATCCCCTCTCCTCTCCCGTTCGATCCACTCTCCTCCCCCCTTCAATCCCCGCCCCTCTCCCACCTTCGATCCCCTCTCCTCTCTCCCTCCTTCGATCCCCTCTCCTCTTCCCCCTTCGATCCCCTCTCCTCTCTCGCCCTTTGCTCCTCTCTCCTCTCCCCCCTTCGAACCCCTCTCCTCTCCCCCTTCGATCCGCTCTCGTCTCCCCCCTTCGATCCTCTCTCCTCTCCCCCTTCGATCCCCTCTCCTCCCCCCTTCGATCCCCTCTCCTCTTTGATCTCCTCTCCTCTCCCCCTTCAATCCCCTCTCCTCCCCCCTTCGATCCCCTCCCCCCTTCGATCCCCTCTCCTCCCCCCTTCGATCCCCTCTCCTCCCCGCTTTGATCCCCTCTCCTCCACCCTTTGATCCCCTCTCCCCCCCTTCGATCCCCTCTCCTCTCCCCTTCGATCCCCTCTCCTCCCCCTTCCATCCCCTCTCCTCCCCCCTTCAATCCCCTCTCCTCCCCACTTCGATCCCCTCTCCTCTCCCTTTTGATCTCCTCTCCTCTCTCTCCCCTTCGATCCCCTCTCCTCTACCCTTCGATTCCCTCTCCTCTCTACTTTGATCCCCTCTCCTCTCCCCTTCGATCCCCTCTCCTCTCCCCTTCAATCTCCTCTCCCCCCTTCGATCCACTCTCCTCTCCCCTTCGATCGCCTCTCCTCTCCCCCCTTGATCCCCTCTCCTCCCCTTCGATCCCCTCTCCCCTTCGATCCCCTCCCCTCTCCCCCTTTGATCCCCTCTCCTCTCCCTCCTTTGATCCCCCTCCATCTCCCCTTCGATCCCCTCTCCTCTCCCCCCTCGATCCCCTCTCCTCTCCCCACGTCGATCCCCTCCCCTCTCCCCTTCGATCTCCTCTCCTCTCCCCCACTTTGAGCATCTCTCATCATCCCTCCCCCCATTTGATCCTCTGACCTTCTCCACACAGAGCCGTTGCAGTCCTCAGCGGCCACATTGTTTGGTGTAGCGCATGTGCGACCGGATCGAGTGCGCATGCATAGTACCAAATGGGAGCGCATGCGCAGAGGGACCAGAACACATGGAAACAATCACAGTGGCCCCAGATTGGACCTTGGATGAGGAGCAAGATGACTGTGAATAGCAGCAACAGCCTGCTTTGGAGAGACCTGCAGGTAGTGAGCAGAGAGGGGAGAAGAAGAGGGGTTGAGCTTGCAGGAGGCACTACTCATGTAACAGGGTGCATAAGCAGACACTCAGCTTCCTAGACCTCTCTGAAAGCAGCGCTTCTGGAGGCTGAGGGTGTCACGTCAGGTGGTGGCAGACATCTGCAGCCTCCTAGATGAAGATCTGCTACCTGCTGGACTTGGTGGCCATGCATTACCAATGGTTGTGAAAGTGACCACCGCCCTCAACTTTTTTGTCTCCGCATCTTTCCAGGCACTGCCAAAGACATATCCAGGATCTTCCAGTTGGCGGCACACAAATGTAGATTACCAATGGGATGTTTGACAAGGCCGGCAATTATGTCAACTTTGCCTGTTTTGATGCCAGTCAGAATGAGTGGGCTCTCGGGTTTGAACAGCCTCCAACCATTGGTCCGTAATGTGCTGGGCGTTTATGTCTCCAAAGACACCCCATGGGAACAAGTAAGCACCCGTGCCAGAACTGCTTGGGATCAGACCTGTGCCAATATCACTGGGACACCTGCTAAAGCTGTGGAGGAATAAGCCATATAACCTATTCTGAAAAATACACTATCTTATGAAAGAATTCTGGCCTTATTAAAACATGACAAACTGGGTTTGGAAATTTAGAAACCTGTAGGGGTCGCAAAATTTCCCCTATTTTTCCCTGAAGATTGAAAATACTGGTCCACATCGTGGACGAAGAATTGGGTGATGTGACTTGTCTACAATGTTTTAAAATGTGCCTAGAACCACAAAAGACTGCTCTGAGATGGAAAGAATGTGGACAACACTGGAGTCGAAGAGCTCTGTGGAAAATATTTCACACACCTTAAGACAGTACTTTTATTAATAATTGTTCCCTGGAGTTTGGGCAATCACAAAAAAGGTTTTTAAATGGCCACAGAAAGCATTGGCCAAGATACTGGGGCTTAAAAAGCATCTCGAGTTGTCTGTGTGAAAAAATGGGCTGATACAGTGGCAGTCATAGATCTGCCAATCAAAGGGAGGTTCCCTTCAGAAGCACTTGAAGTTGCTTATTTACTTAAGAGATTAGCCCACTTGAGACCAACCGCAAGGACAATCGATTGTAACTGCTTCTGTTTACACATCCATTCAAAGCACTCACAGACAATGATAGACTGAAACCATGGAATGGATTTTGAATGGGAACAGTTTAAGCATTGAATGGGTTTAAATCACCCATCATTCTGGACAACAGGGCAGTTGCATTCCCTTTTGTTTTAGCCCAGGTGAGCTCCGGATGTGGGCGGGAACATTTCAGCCCCACAGTGCAGACGCATTAACCCATTCCAACCACTTTGAATCAACCAATCATCAATGTTTCTTTTGTGTATTGGAACTTTTTGGGCATGAGTTTTCCAGACAGGCAAACAGCAGGGGGCTCACCAGGTATATAAGATAGTTCCTGAGAAGCTATCACTCTCTCTCTTTACTTCCTGGGACCACAGGTGAGCCTCTCTCTCTCTCTCCCTCTCTCTCTCTCACTTCGCTGGACCACATGTGAGCAGAGTTTCTGACTCCTCAGCAAAGCAACCTAGTAAGGAGTTGGGGGATGGTAATTAAGGGGATATTGCTAAGATTGTTTAATTAACATTGTAGCCATTTAATGCCTCATTTTTACCATCTGCATTCCCCCATTTAAGCAATTTTACTGTAATTACTGTGTTCGTGTGGTATAGTTTATAATTTGATTGTAGTTCATTTAGTTAATAAAACTTGATTTTTTCTCTCATCCAAACCATGTGTCCATTTTAATATCATTAATTATAAGTCCTGCAGTCAGAACTGGAAGGTGGGGTAGCGATTCGAAACCTCTGTTTGAAAATTGGTTTATTGGAAATTGGTTTACAGTGGAGCAGGAGGCTGCCTGACCAGGTGAATTACCGTAAACCAGGTAAAAGATTGGAATTGGTCAGAGTGCAAGCAAAGGCTGCAAGACCAAGTAAATTACCTTAAATAAGTTAAAAGATGCCCCCCTACAAACCTAACTATGAAATAGCTATGAAAGCATTCTGGCTATTGCGATAAGACAGTTGTTGATCCTGAATAAATAACCATATTGAAACAGAAGGTGAAGGGCTCCTGTTGTGTATGTACCTTTAAGAGAATAACTGGTCTCAGACTGCAGTACCGGCAGTGACCACCCCTGTATAAAAGGCGCTAGAGAGCCTCTGTTGGTTAGATTAGTTTATGCCTTTCACCAGTAAAGATCGTTTTGTTCTCTCTCCTGCTAGTCCGTGTCTCAATCATTCACGGACTTAACACTGGTGACGAGTTAGAAATGAACTTACCTGCAACTCAGCAGCAGCTCCGACGATGTGTTGAAGGTGGGAGCCAGAAAAAAAAAAAAATAGGCCATTGAAACTCGAGAAACGGGCGTTGACCGTCAATCATCGGGTTCAAGGCTTGCAGGAGAGACTGTCCAGGGCCAGGCTGGGTTCCTCGGTCCGTGGTTTCCCAGCTAATCGGGCTGGTGGCCGGTAGTGCTCTGATCCTTCCTGGGCTGCAACAGGGCTGGGCAGCGAGTCGGGAAGCAAGGAGAGAGAGAGGGTGGAGCATACAGGGTGCGGCCGGTGTTTCGAAGCTGGGCAGCGTTTGGACCTCAGAAGAGGGAGGGAAGTGTCCCAGAGGGACCACTCCACGACGGGAAAATAATAAAAGGAAAAGAATACGCGCAAGAAACCGTGGAAAGCAGCGCTAACAACAGCGAGGAAGAAGGAAAAGCGTGGGAGGTGCCATTTTGTTAAATCGAAGAAGAAGGCAAAGCGCGGGAGGCGCCATTTTTGATTTGCAAGATGCCGAAGACTGGCTGTATCATTGCTTTTGATAATACATTAGAGGACTGGACCACATATGTGGAAAGAGTCGAGGTATATTTCGAGGCAAACGATATAGTGGAGGGGAAAAAGGCATTGATATTGTTAAAATTAATGGGCGCTAGAACGTACGGCCTATTGCGGGACCTGATTACTCTAGCCAAACCGAAGGCAAAGAGTTTTACCGAAATTGTTGCTGTTCGACAGGAGCACTTAAACCCTGCACCGCTGTTGATAGCAGAAAGATTTAAATTCCACAAGAGAACTCAGCACAAAGATGAGAGCAATGCTGAGTATCTTACGGAACTACGCAAGCTATCAAAGCACTGCCAGTTCGGAGCAGGACTGGCAGATACCCTACAGGACAAATTTGTCTGTGGACTCTTGAGTGAAGGAACACAGAAGAAGTTACTCGCAGAAAAAGAGCTGACGCTAGATAAGGCTTTCAGCGTGGCAGTATTGTATGAAGCAGCAGCCAGGGGAGCTGCAGAAATTCAACAAAAACCACAGGAATACGCCACCCACAAAATGACACGGGGATTTGCAAAATGTTATCGCTGCGGCAGAACTAACCATGACCAGAAGGACTGCTGGTCCAAAGACAAAATATGCAGATAATGCGGGAAGATTGGACACATTGCACGAGTTTGTAGGTCTGGGAAGAAGACCAGCGACAACAAAAAGGCTACTAAGGAACCGTACAAGAAAGTACAAAGATGACGGACAGTAGTTCCGAAGACCAGATGAGCGATAGTGAATCCGGAAACAGAAGGCTAAGCTGTCTCAAACTTCACAATGTAATCGCAAAAGAGGATCACCAAACCATTTGGGTCACTCTCACGATAGCAGGGTCCCAAGTTAAAATGGAATTGGATACAGGATCAGCGCTAACCGTCATGAATTGACGAGACTACGAGCGGCTATTTTCACACATACCCTTGAGAGAGACATCCATCGTCTTGACAACGTATACGGGGCAAAAAGTATACCCCAGAGGAAAAATAAGGGTGCCTGTCGAATACAATGGCAAGAAAATACGGAAATTGTATCTCTACATACTGCCAAATGGTGGACCACCGTTATTGGGACGGGAATGGATCAGGAAGATAAACTTAGATTGGCATTCCATTCATGCAATGACGATGGACGGTAAAAAAGATGAAGACGTCACTCCTGGACGATTGTCAACAATCTTAGCTAACGCCAAAGAGGTATTTCAACAAGAACTGGGCACGCTTAAAGGCGTAACCGCCTTGATAAAAATAGAAGAGAATGCAGTTCCCAAGTTTTTCAAAGCGAGACCGGTACCATATGCAATTCGCCCAGCCGTCGAGGCAGAGCTGGAGAATCTGGAGAAGGCGGGCGTGTTGTCTAAGGTCGACTGGAGCGAGTGGGCGACACCCATCATTCCTGTCATGAAGAAAACGTTAACCAATAAGTCCGGAGAGCCAAGGAAGATTCGCATCTGTGGGGATTTCAAGGTGACGGTGAACCCTGTCCTTCGCACAGTACAATATCCTCTTCCAAGGATAGAAGACATCTTCGCCTTGATGTCTGGAGGGAAGCGTTTTACAAAAATTGACCTAGCACAAGCATATTTGCAGATGGAGGTTGAAGAGTCCTCTAGGAAGTATCTCACGATAAACACTCACAAAGGTCTTTACCAGTATCATCGATTGGTATTCGGAGTAGCATCGGCTCCGGCGATATGGCAAAGAGCGATGGAACAAGTCCTGCAAGGGATTCCGGAGACTCAGTGTTACTTGGACGACATCCTTGTAACAGGTGAAGATGACAGTGAACACCTTAACAACCTAGAACAGGTGCTCACTAGACTACGGGAACATGGGCTGCGAGCCACCCGCCCCAAGTGCGAATTTTTTAAGAAACAGATATCGTATTGTGGCCACGTGATTGATGAAGAGGGGTTACATAAGTCCCCTGACAAAATTGAAGCGATTGTTAAGGCCCCAGCACCTGAAAATGTGTCGCAGCTGAGGTCATTCCTCGGGTTGGTGAATTACTATCATAAGTTTTTGCCGAATTTGTCGACAATTCTGCACCCACTGAACGCCCTGCTAAGAACGGGGGTAGCATGGAAATGGAGCGATGATTGTAAGCGTGCTTTTCAGAAGAGTAAGGACTTAATCACTTCAATGGAAGTATTGGCTCACTACAACCCAGCACTGCCAATCAGGCTGGCGTGTGATGCGTCTCCCTACGGCATTGGGGCGGTACTGTCACATAAATTCCTTGATGGTTCGGAGAGGCCGATAGCTTTTGCGTCACGCTCGTTAACTTCTGCCGAGCATAACTACGCCCAGATTGACAGAGAGGCCCTCAGCCTAGTGTGTGGGGTGAAGAAGTTCAATCACTATCTGCACGGTCAAAAATTTACTCTACTAACCGATCATCAACCTCTTGTCTCCATTTTCAACCCTCAGAAGGGCGTACCGATAATGACAGCACAACGGCTGCAGAGATGGTCCCTTTTCCTAGGGGCACACCAATATGACATCGAGTACAAAGGAACTAAACAGCATGGAAATGCTGATGGATTGTCACGTCTACCGTTGCCGACGGTGGAAGAAGAAGACCTTGCAGTGGATCCAATGGAGTTATTCCACTCGACCATAGTCGAATGTCTCCCTGTGACGAATGCAAACATAGAAAAGGAAACACGGAATGACCCGACACTATCACGGGTCTATGATTTAACGGTGAAGGGATGGCCAGCACATGGCGAACCACTGCTGCCAGCATTCTCGCTGAGAAGAGAACAGCTGTCAGTGTGCAGAGGAACCTTGATGTGTGGATCCAGAGTAGTAATTCCACCTAAGTTGACGGATAGAGTGCTCAATGAGCTTCATGAGGGTCATCTGGGTGGGGTAAAAATGAAGAGCTTAGCCAGAGCGTTTGTGTGGTGGCCGGGAATCGATAGAGAAATCGAAGAGATGACCAAGAGCTGTGCAGGATGCCAGAAGGTCCAAAACGCCCCACCACAAGCTCCTCTGCATCCATGGGAGTGGCCCTCATCTCCATGGCAAAGGGTGCACATTGATTTTGCTGGTCCCTTCATGGACTCGATGTTTTTAATTGCGGTGGATGCACATTCAAAGTGGCCAGAGGTAATAAAAATGTCCTCAACCACCACGGAAAAAACTATCACAGTTTTACGAACCATATTCGCCAGGAATGGGCTGCCTGAACAGATTTGCTCTGACAATGGACCACAGTTTGTGTCTGAAGAGTTCCGGAGGTTCTTAAATAACAATGGTGTTAAGCATTACACATCTGCCCCATATCATCCAGCCACTAATGGATTGGCCGAGAGGTTTGTCCAAACATTCAAGAAGGCTATCAAGGCAATGTGTAATGAAGATATACCCCTACAACACAAGGTGGACAACTTCTTGTTTGCCTACCGGAATGTGACACATGCGGTTACCAACCAAACTCCAGCCATGATGTTCTTCAATCGAAGACTACGATGCCGCTTGGATTTGGTTAAGCCAAACGTCCGAAGAGATGTGGAGAACAGGCAGTTTCAGAATATGAATGAAAGGCCGACCAGGAGTTTTAAGATAGGTCAACCAGTTTTGGCCCGGGACTACCGCACTGAGAAATGGCAGCCAGGAACGATTTGTACACGACAAGGGCCTCTCATGTATACCGTGGACATTGGGGAGAGCATTGTAAGACGACATGCTGACCAGATTCTAGAGTCATTGGAAAACGTCAACTCCACACCACGATCTGATACACCTGGTAATGAAATCGACGTTCCAATTGCAGCTACCGCAGACCCGGTAATATTGGAAGCAGATGAACCAAACAACGACATTGATTCCGACTCAACATTGCCAGAAGAACCTGATACCCCAAAGAGGCGTTATCCAGACAGAATCAGGAAGCCTCCTCAAAGACTGAACTTATAATTGCTTAAACTTAACCAATGTATCTAGCAACAGTAATTGTGATTGTAATTCGTTATCATTAGTTGTTAAATGAATGTTATGTACTGTTTATCTAAAAGGGGAGGAATTGTTGTGTATGTACCTTTAAGAGAATAACTGGTCTCAGACTGCAGTACTGGCAGTGACCACCCCTGTATAAAAGGCGCTAGAGAGCCTCTGTTGGTTAGATTCATTTATGCCTTTCACCAGTAAAGATCGTTTTGTTTTCTGTCCTGCTAGTCCGTGTCTCAATCATTCACGGGCTTAACAGTTAACGTCTTTTGAGCTCCGACAAGCTGAACTTTTGGGAATGAAACAATGTTTCATCCTGGATAAGGTGTTCTAATTTACACTTCATAAAGAAGTACATAAGATAAGGAACATCTGCCGTCGTAAAGATGACATAATGTAAGGAACACCTGCCGTCACACCGTTTTTATATGGTAAACTTAGAACATCTAGAGATGAGACAAGATTCTGGCTGAGGTGGCTGTAAGAGTTGCAGAGGTCAGCAGAAAAATGACGAGATAATTAGCTTGCATCAGCAGAAAACCTTAAAGGAAATACCACTGGAAAAGGGTATAAATATTGAACACTCAAATGGGATAACAGACTCGCTTTAATCGGGCAAAGCAATTCTCGGCTTCAGAGGCGGCTCTGTAGTCTACCACTCTTTGTACCTTGGGGATCAAAGGTATTTGATATTGGTTGATATCCTGTATAAGAACTTTAAGAACTGTAATACTATAGTGAATTTAAGATTTAAAAGTAAGATTCTCTGTTAATAATAAGATAGCATTTTTTCACTTTTTGGAACTGTTAATGTTGCGATTGACTCACCAACTGTAAATTGTGTGTCAGTTCTTTAATAAATCTGTATATTTTTAGAATTGTCTCACATAAGACTTCTGTATCAAAAGCTCGTGAACTCAATCTCTGTACACTCTTTGGTGAGGAGTTGAAGAATTCTGAGGGAGTTTTCTGGACCCTCATAATATCCAGAACATTACAGTCTAGCTAAACTTATTAAACGCGCTATCTGGAGGATGGTAACATTCTTGGGTTATTCCTTTCCTTTAGGGAGAGATAGTCCAGATCTTTAGACCCAGTTAAGCGTCATTAGGATTCGGGTACCTCAAACTTTAGTTGAAAGTGAACATCTGAGAAATACACCTGAAGGGGCTAGGACTAGTAAATATCCCTTCAAAGCTACAGTAGCGGCCATCGAAGGCCCGCTGCCTAACCCAAAGTCAGGGCCGTCCAGAACTCTAATACCAGGAAAAGGTGCCTCGGTGCATTGCTACATCAGCTGCCATCTAGACCACTATGCCCGTCAATGCAACAACAACCCCCCAAGGCAAGCAGACCCTGACTTGATCGAACAGCGACTAGAGAGAATGGAGGCAGCCATAGTGGCTTTGACCATTGGACTGGGAGCCCGACCGGTTGCTGTGGTGCATCAGCATCCCGAGTTGACAAATTTGTTTCCACCTCCCCTGGTGTCTCAGGTGGAGGTAACTTCCCCTCTCTGATACGATGGTGGTGGGAGACCGGTAATCCGCACTGTTGATTCTGGAGGCTGTCAACAATTAACGTTAGTCGACTCCGGCTCCTCCACCACCATCATTCATGATCCCCACCCCGATCCTAGAAAGGGTGTGCCCCAAGTTTTATCGGGCTTTGAAAATTCAACCCAGACAACTATACAAGGATCCCAAGGAGCGGGCAGGGAAGTGGATTTGAGGCCAAGATCAGATCAGCCATGATCTTATTGAATGGCAGAGCAGGCTCAAGGGGCCAAATGACCTACTCCTGCTCCTATGTCTTATGTTCTTATATTCTTATATTCTTATGTTCTTCCCTTAGAGCTAAAGCAGGGTTTTGTTCGCAAAGGCACGTTCACGACCAGCTCCCCAGTTTGGCCCATTAGAAAATTGGATGACTATCGGATGACTATCGGATGACTATTGTACACTCAACTCAGTCACCCCCGCGTGTGCCCCGGTGGTTCAGGAGACACCCACCCTACTCTCCCAGATTCCCAGTGGCAGTAACCAGTATAGAATGAGATTCAGTGGAAAACAGCAGATATTGAAAATTGGCTTATAGGAGAAAGGATAAAATAATTATGATGGAAGAAAGGCGAAAAGGAAAGGTTCTGTAACTTTTTACTTTCAGTGTAGTGTCCCTTTAAAAAAAACTGTGTGAATGTTTCAAAGCTAAAAGCTGAGGAAAACAAAAAAAGTTTGTTTAACAAAAGATTAAGTTTCAGTCTAAGATTTAACCTTGGAGTTGCGGTTGCTATCGTGAATATTCCAAGGCAGTTTGATTTGTTTTGTTTAAATGTGAAAACCAAGCTGTCTTTTTCGATAGGGAAAGTTTTTAAAAATCTACGTGAAGTGACACAATTGCTTGCAACTGACAATATTTGCTCCGCCGCCTTATAAACCTGCAAAGGAGTTAACCCTTTCCGCTGGCAGCTGTGTTTTTTTTAATTGGTTCACCAAACAACTTTGATCCATGTTTTCTATCTTTACTATTTTATTGGACAAATAAAGTTTCTCCAGACGCTCATGAATAAGATAGAATCTGATATTAATGGAAATTTTCATTCTAGTGAAAGTCAGCAAAGTGTAGTTACGAATGGTAAATTTATAGCTTTCTCTTGGAGACATTCATGTCCTTGCCTATGTACCTTTTAAGAAAACTGCATTGATAGCCTGGCGACTACCCAAGACATCGTGACCATGCAGAGGGAGATGAGCAAAGATCTCCAGACAATTACAAACTTTTGATAGGATCACCTGAAAGCCTGAGAATGGCTTGTATTGGATGGCACGTGTGGCAGATGTCGTGTATTGATTGCGAGTTTGACACCAGTCAATATGGTAATGTAATGTGCGAGTTTGACACCAGTAAATACGGTAAAGTAATGTGCATTGCATTATGGGAATTACCCGGGAAAGCAGCAGTCAGCCATTTTACCAATAGAGTAAAGATCACAGTTAGAAGCCTGACTCTGATTTAATTCGACGTATCTACATGCTTGATTGAACGTATTAAAGCATAGATACAACATTGGCGACGAGGATAACGAATGGAATCTTTTTAAAAAGGTAGTTGCCCAAGTTTTAGTTAGCTAGGATGGAGAAGACCGGCATTCAAAATTTTCAATGTTTCGCCGAGCCAGCCACGTTGGGTCCAAGGTGGACGAGGTGGTTAACGTCCTTTGAGCTTTATGCTGACGGCAAAGGACTCATTATCAACGATACCTCTACAGCTGCCACAAAGCAGACGAGAAGAGCTCTACTTCTACACTTAGCAGGACCAGATGTCCAGGATATCTTTTCGACTCTACCGGACACAGGAGAGCTAGCAGATTACACGGCGGCGGTTAGTGCTTTGAATCACTACTTCGTGCCCCAGGTCAATGCAGCATTTGCTAGACAGACTTTTCCTAAGTTGTCCCAGAAGACAGGTGAGACTGTGCAACAATTTGCTACTCGCTTGCGGCAGGCTGCTAAAGACTGTGCTTTTGGGGAGGATGCAGATAATCAAATAAGAGACGCTATCCTGAGTAACATAGAAACATAGAAACATAGAAGATAGGAGCAGGAGTAGACCATTCGGCCCTTCGAGCCTGCTCCGCCATTCAATGAGATCATGGCTGATCATCCAAATTCAGTACCCTTGATCCCTTTAGCCTTAAGAAATTTATCCAACTCTTTTTTGAATATATTTAATGAACTGGCCTCCACCGCCCTCTGTGGCAGAGAATTCCACAGGTTCACCACTCTCTGGGTGAAGAAATTCCTCCTCATTTCAGTCCTAAATGGCTTACCCCTTATCCTTAGACTATGACCCCTGGTTCTGGACTCCCCGGCCATCATAAACATCCTTCCTGCATCTAGTCTGTCCAGGCCTGACAGAATTTTATAGATTTCGATGAGATCCCCTCTCAATCTTCTAAACTCCAGTGAGTATAAGCCCAATCGACACAATCTCTCCTCATACGTCATTCCTGCCATCCCAGGTATCAGCCTGGTGAATCTTCGCTGCACTCCTTCCATGGCAAGAACGTCCTTCCTCAGGTAAGGCGACCAAAACTGCACACAATACTCAAGGTGCGGTCTCACCAAGGCCCTGTACAACTGTAGCAAAACATCCTTGTTCCTGTACTCGAACCCTCTTGCTACGAAGGCCAACATACCATTTGCCTTCTTAACCGCCTGCTGCACCTGCATGCTTACCTTCAGCGAATGGTGCACAAGTAGGTGCACGTCAGCCTATGTGCGGAGGAAATTGCTAGAGGAAGTGCATGGTCTAACGCTCGCCCGCACGTTACAATTGGCCTCACAATGTGAAAACGTCGAGGAGCAGATGTCAGCCATGTCATGTACAGAGAAGGCGGAGACAGATACTGTTCGTCGTGTTACACAGAAAAGAGGGTATTATGTGAAAAGCTCGACAGATAAACCAAAGGAAAATGGTGATAGGAACGAAAGGAAATGTTACAGATGTGGAAACACAGACCACATGGGCAGAGATCCGAAATGCCCAGCACGCGGACAAACATGTCATAAGTGCAAGGGAAAGGATCATTTCTCCAAAGTATGCCACACAAAGGGTACAAAGAAACACAGTGTGAACAATGTAGAGGAATAAAATAACTGCATTTGCTGTTACTGGAAATAACGTGACAG
The DNA here is from genome assembly GCF_052327205.1 of Somniosus microcephalus. Lineage (NCBI taxonomy): Eukaryota > Metazoa > Chordata > Chondrichthyes > Squaliformes > Somniosidae > Somniosus > Somniosus microcephalus. The sequence goes on from NC_140996.1 coordinate 105,710,367, forward strand.
AGAGACTTACCTTTTGTGTGGGGGGAGTAAACCTGAGAATGTTAATTGATTCGGGTGCAACTAATAATGTGATAGATGAGAATACATGGGAAGGATTAAAGTCAGAACACATTAAGTGTCAGTCACATGTCCTTAAGACAGAGAGAAATTTATTCTCTTATGCTTCTAGCTGACCACTGTCAGTTAAAGGTGTATTCACATGTGGGATTACAATAGGTAAGAGAACTGAGCAAGCGGAGTTCATTGTGGTTAAAGGCCATGGAGAGCCGTTGCTAGGAAGGGAGACAGCCATGAAACTGGGAGTTTTAAAAATAGGCGCAGATGTCTCAGCTGTGGTAGATGTAAGACAGCTACTAGAACAGTGGTATCCAAAGGTGTTCCAGGGAGTAGGAAGGCTGAACACAAAACAGATCAGTTTGTATATCGACCCACAAGTGAAGCCTGTGGCCCAGCCACTCAGGCATATACCATTCAACTTAAGGGGGGCAGTAGCAGCCAAAATAAAACAATTGAGGGACATGGACATTATCAAACCTGTAACTGGTCCCACCCCATGGGTAAATCCTTTGGTTATTGTACCAAAAGCGGATAAGGATGTAAGGTTATGCCTAGACATGAGACGAGCAAACCAGGCAATCGTGAGGGAACGATATCCAATCCCCACCGTTGATGAGATACTCCAAGGTATGAATGGCTCAACGGTGTTTAGTAAGCTAGACCTGAAATGGGGTTATCACCAGCTTGAACTGACCCCTGAGTCACGAGAAATCACAACGTTTGCAGTACATAACGGAATATACAGGTACAAGAGGCTGATATTCTGTGTATCTTCAGCTAGTGAGCAATATCAGCATGAGATAGCTAATGCCTTAGCTGGAATAGAGGGTGTTGAAAACATCTCAGACGACATTATCGTGCATGCACACGATCAGGAAACGCACGACAGACGCCTGCACGCTGTCATGACCAGACTAATGGAAAGTGGACTGACACTAAACTCAGAGAAGTGCCAATTCAACATGGACCGATTGATTTTCATGGGAATCCTGTTGTCTGAAAAGGGCATCGGACTAACAGCAGAGAGAGTGCGAGCGGTGGCAGAAGCTCGGGAACCAGAGAATGCTACAGAGGTGAGGAGTTTCTTGGGACTCGTTGGGTACAGTAGCAGATTCATCCCGCAGTTTGTAACGCTATCAGATCCACTGCGACACCTGACGAGAAAAGACACACCATTTAAATTTGGATCACAACAGAGACAGTCATTCAATGCACTCAAGGAAGAGTTGGCCAGAGCCGGCACTTTAGCATATTTTGATAAGGATGCACCAACCAAGGTGATAGCAGATGCCAGTCCTGTAGGTTTAGGCGCATTACTAGTTCAGGACCAACAGGGACAAGAGGTGCCAATATGCTATGTAAGTCATAGTTTAACAGACTGTGAGAGGAAATACTCTCAAACAGAGAGAGAGGCCTTAGCTCTTGTATGGGCTTGTGAGAGGCTGCATCCATATGTGTATGGCCGAAAATTTAACTTGGTAACTGACCATAAGCCATTACAAGTTGGATGGCAAGGGTCCCTGTAAGTCTATAGCTACATCCTGCCAGGGGCCCACACTCTAAACCCTATGCCCGTATAGAGAGATGGGTACTTAGATTACAGCTGTACAATTTTAAGGTGATACACATTCCAGGCAAGCAAAACATTGCAGATCCACTGTCACGATTGCTGGGGGAGACAGCAAAACAGGAGAGACATTCTCATGGCTCAGATGAATATGTGAGATTTGTAGCTGTGAGTGCGACACCAAAAGCACTCACTACTAGAGAGGTGGAGGAAGCCTCTGCTACCGACCCAGAGCTGATTGAGGTACAGGAGGCAATCACAAACGGACATTTTGAGAACTGTAAAGCTTATGCAGCAATTGCAAACGAGCTGTGCGTAGTGGGGTACCTAGTTCTTCGGGGAACACGCATCGTGCTACCCACAGTGTTACACGCACGAGCCCTGGTGTTAGCACATGAAGGAGACTTGGGAATAGTTGGAACAAAGCAACATCTCAGAACCAAGGTTTGGTGGCCTGGCATGGACAAGGCAGCTGAAAAACACTGTAAAGCGTGCCACGGCTGTCAGATAGTAGCCAGACCCGACCCACCTGAACCGTTGAGACCAACACCATTACTGGAGGGCCCCTGGCAGGATGTAGCTATAGACTTACTGGGACCCTTGCCATCCAACCACTCCATTCTTGTGGTAGTTGATTATTGTACGACATCATGACCTCCACAACAACAGAGAAGGTTATTGATAGTTTAGAGTCAATCTTCAGCCGTCATAGTTTGCCAATCACCTGCAAATCTGATAATGGTCCCCAATTCAGATCTGAATTATTCAAAGAATACTGTGAAAACAACGGGATCGAACACCTGAAAATGACAGCAAAATGGGCTCAGGCTAACGGAGAAGTCGAGCGCCAGAATGCATCGCTGATGAAGAGAATCAGAATTTCTCAGTCAGAAGGACTAGATTGGAAACGTGAACTTAGAAAATATGTGACTGTGTACAGGAGCATTGACCATGCCACGACAGGAAAGAGCCCGGCAGAGCTGCTCTTTAAACGGAAAATGAGAGGAAAGCTGCCAGACATCACAGAGTCACGCGCAGACATGGAAGTCCGTGACCGGGACGCAGAACAAAAAGGCAAGTCCAAACTGTATGCAGATGAACAGCGGAGAACACAATACTCAGAGGTGGAAGTTGGCGACACAGTGTTGGTACGGCAGGACAAAGTGGACAAGTTCACCACTCCTTTTAATGCCACACCACACAAAGTTTTGAGTAAAACAGGGAGTCAGGTAGTAGTAGAATCTCCAGATGGAGCACGCTACTCGATAAACACTACGTTTGTGAAGAAATACAGAACCGATGGACTAAAGGAGACACTCCATGAGCAGGAGGAAACACAAGGGACTGAGGACAGTATAGTAGACCCTGACACACATACTACTGTGACACAGGCAATACCCACTGACACCAACATGTCAGACATACCCAATACAGCCAGACCTCAAAGGGTTAAAAGAAAACCCCAAAGATTGTCTGATTATGTCACAACATAAACTGTGCGAGAACTGCATGGGTGATGTTAAATGTTTAAACCTGGGAATTATTTAGTTGTGTGGTAAGACACAAGTTTGTAAAAAGTTTATAAATCAAATAAGTTATGCAGTGTTATTGTAAGCAACTGTTTGTAAACTGTAAGTTTGTTTCCAAGGAAAAGGGGGATGTCATGTATTGATTGCGAGTTTGACACCAGTCAATACGGTAATGTAATGTGCGAGTTTAACACCAGTAAATACGGTAATGTAATGTGCATTGCATTATGGGAATTACCCGGGAAAGCAGCAGTCAGCCATTTTACCAATAGAGTAAAGATCACAGTTAGAAGCCTGTCTGCCTGACTGATTTAATTCGACTTTGATTTAATTTGACGTATCTACATGCTTGATTGAACGTATTAAAGCCCAAGTATGTCCTGTCTACAAAAAGCAGGACAAATCCGACCCGGCCAATTACCGTCCCATCAGTCTACTCTCAATCATCAGCAAAGTGATGGAAGGTGTCGTCGACAGTGCTATCAAGCGGCACTTACTCAGCAATAACCTGCTAACTGATGCCCAGTTTGGGTTCCGCCAGGGCCACTCAGCTCCTGACCTCATTACAGCCTTGGTCCAAACATGGACAAAAGAGCTGAACTCAAGAGGTGAGGTGAGAGTGACTGCCCTTGACATCAAGGCAGCATTTGATCGAGTGTGGCATCAAGGAGCCCTAGCAAAACTGAAGCCAATGGGAATCGAGGGGAAAACTCTCCATTGGTTGGAATCATACCTAGCACAAAGGAAGTTGGCTGTGGTTGTTGGAGGTCATTCATCTCAATCACATGACATCACTGCAGGAGTTCCTCAGGGCAGTGTCCTAGGCCCAACCATCTTCAGCTGTTTCATCAATGACCTTCCCTCCATCATAAGGTCAGAAGTGGGGATGTTCGCTGATGATTGCACACTGTTCAGCACCATTCGACACTCGTCAGATACTGACGCAGTCCGTGTCCATATGCAGCAAGACCTGGACAACATTCAGACTTGGGCTGACAAGTGGCAAGTAACATTCGCACCACACAATTGCCAGGCAATGACCATCTCCAACAAGCGAGACTCTAACCATCTCCCCTTGACATTCAATGGCATTACCATCGCTGAATCCCCCACTATCAACATCCTGGGGGTTACCATTGATCAGAAACTGAACTGGACTAGCCATATAAATACTGTGGCTACAAGAACAGGCCAGAGGCTGGGAATTCTGCAGCAAGTGTCTCACCTCCTGACTCCCCAAAGCCTTTCCACCATCTACAAGGCACAAGTCAGGAGTGTGATGGAATACTCTCCACTTGCCTGGATGAATGCGGCTCCAACAACACTCAAGAAGCTCGACACCATTCAGGATAAAGCAGCCCGCTTGATTGGCACTCCATCCACCACCTTCAACATTCACTCCCTCCACCACCGGCGCACTGTGGCTGCAGTGTGTACCATCTACAAGATGCACTGCAGCAACTCGCCAAAGCTCTTTCAACAGCACCTTCCAAACCTGCGACCTCTACCACTTAGAAGGACAAGGGCAGCAGACGCATGGGAACATCACCACCTACAAGTTCCCCTCCAAGCCACACACCATCCTGACTTGGACCTGTATCGCCGTTCCTTCACTGTCGTTGGGCCAAAATCCTGGAACTCCCTTCCTAACAGCATTGTGGGTGTACCTACACCATATGGACTGCAGCGGTTCAAGAAGGCGGCTCACCACCATCTTCTCAAGGGCAATTAGGGATGGGCACTAAATGCAGGCCTAGCCAGCCAGCGACGCCCACATCCCATCAATTAATAAAAAAACAAAAAAGATACAACAGCAATATATTGAGATACCAATATGATTGTGCAAATGTGATTTGTTACGTATGAAGCAATTACCATCTGGAAATGTATGGTGAATTTGCACTGAAGAACGGGTCTCAGACATGCTCAGTTACTTGACAACAGTACAGCATGACATGATTAATGTGGCTCAGGAGAGTGAGACAACTTTTAAAGCATCGATACATACTCCATCAAGAAACTATCTAATTAATGAAACAATCAGAATAGTGTTAAACACACTGGTACCTGTTAGAGGAATTGAAATTGAAGCCGAAAATTACATGGAATTTGGATTGGGACAATTGAGGGTTAAGGAGAAATCATGTTTAGCAAGAATTATCCATAAGGTGGATATGAGTAAAAGAGATCTGGAGAATCTTTTAAGTCCATGACTTGTTCATTAGATGTTTAACTGTAATGTCGCTTGAAATGTTTGTAAGACTGAATTTAACTGTAACTGTAATAATTGTGTTTTGTAGATAACAGAGTGTGGGAAAAACCAGTACAAATCCAGTATGAGGTGGTTTTGGTGTGCCTCCTATGCCACTACTACTGCAACTACCATGCTTTACAGATCTAACAGGACCTGTCCCATCAACCAACACATTTTACTCAGTACCAAAACCTATGCTCAAGTGAAACTGACAGTAAATGAGATACTTAAGTATGAGCTGCACAATTATGTGGCACAATTCGGGTAATACATTCCCCTGTTGTCTGAGGGCTTCAGTGAGCTCGTGATGCGACTGAACTCCTCCCTAAAGCATTTTTATGTTTTGGAGCAAGACAACTCGAAAATAGATTTTGAAATTGACAGCATAGGGAAGGACTCACACTGGTGGGATATTGGGCTTAATACATCAGCACACCCTTCGGTTCGTATTATTTCACATGCTCTGGTAGTTCTCTAACTGTAACCCATGTAGTAAGACTTTGATACATAAGCCAATTGTGTACTCAGGCCTATGACTAACCAGCACTAACAAATTAATGGAGCACACCGAAAGGGAAGATCCAAAGCAACGTAGAGGAGACCCCAGGCGGGATAAGATCAGGAAAGATAGAAGAAGCAGAGGAGACCCCAGGCGGGATAAGATCAGGAAAGATAGAAGAAACAGAGGATACCCCAGGCAGGATATGATCAGGAAAGATAAAAGAAACAGAGGAGACCCCAGGCGGGATAAGATCAGGAAAGATAAAAGAAACAGAGGAGACCCCAGGCGGGATAAGATCAGGAAAGATAGAAGAAACAGAGGAGACCCCAGGCGGGATAAGATCAGGAAAGATAAAAGAAACAGAGGAGACCCCAGGTGGGATAAGATCAGGAAAGATAGAAGAAACAGAGGAGACCCCAGGCGGGATAAGATCAGGAAAGATAGAAGAAACAGAGGATACCCCAGGCGGGGCAGAATTGGAACACCGGCACAGTGAACTGAACCTGTGTGAAGGGTCGGAGGTTGCTCCTCCCCCTAAAAAGAATGGTCTGTAAGAAGGGGGAAATCTTCATATCTGAGTCTCCCTACTAACTAATGCCCAAGTTGAGAAAACAATAAGCAAATTAGGGGACTACGAGTGGTAGGAAGTAGCTTATAATGCCAGCCAGCATCCCTGGGCATGAATGATATCAGCGGGCCGATAACTTAGAACTAGCTAGATTAGTCAAAAGAGGATTGTGAGAAGTCAATAAGGATATTTCCTTCTCAAGGTGGGGAGTTGTAAGAAATCATGACTTGGAAGAAATAACTTGAGACAAAAAAGTCTCTTCAGACTGGTGTTAGAATAACTGCATAGACGCTTAGAATGTGCTGATGTTCTTGGTTCCCTGTGGATGTTTTAACATGCTGCACCGTGGCGGTGACCTTGTTTCCAGACTAGCTGTCTGCTGTGTGTGTGCTAGAAAGGTTGTTAACTGTATCTTGGATAATCTACCCTAGGTCCAGCCCTAAAAAGAGAGTAAAAGAGATCTCTAAAGAGCTTTGAGCACAGATGGTGAAGGGAAGGGAAGAGCTGTTCACACACACCAGCAGTCTGTCCGATCGGGACCGATACCAACTGCTTGTCATGGTCGTATGACTACTATGTCTATCTTCATTGCATGTTGTACTTAACTTAAATTGCCACTCCTTAATAAAATGCCTTACAACTCCTAAGACCCTTTGGGTAATCTGTGTGTGACCTGTGATCCAAATCTTACAACTGGATCTAGCAGATTCTGAGTCAACTGCTGGCTCTATTTAATTCATATTCAGAACTGTGTTGCTAACTGTGGGGAAAGGGCTCAGAAAGGCATAGTTACACCGGGGATATAGATTTTGGAACCTCTACCAACAGTTATTTGGTTAGAGGAAAGCCTTAATTTCAGTATAGGGACTTTATCAGTGCTGAGTGAAAGGATGATCTACATTCTGGCATCTCAGCTATTCTGTTGAGTCAAATTGTCATCTGGCTTTGGTAATGGACAACCAGTGTGACATCATCCAACCAGACTCACCAGATGGTTGGAAGAAACCACAAAGGGAGAAACGTTTCTTTAGATTCCTGAGGCATTGGGACCGTTTCTGGGGGAGGTGGGACCTGTACAGGCCAAACAGGTTGCACCTCAACAGTGACGACACTTAAAAAAAAAGTACTTAATTGGCTGTAAAGCACTTTGGGACATCCAATGGTCATGAAAGGTGTTATATAAATGCAAGTCTTTCTTTTTTTTGACTTGCCCAGACTTGCCTTTTCCTTGCTGTTCCTGTATTACCAGATGTAAAATTAGGGGAATTCAGGGTACTCTTAAATTAGTCCACCATTTTATTGAGTTTAACTGCAAGTTCTGTTACGAGTGTTCCACCATTTTGTTTTTTCATTGGCTTGCCTGGTTCATTGTTAAAATGTTCCCATCTGAAATCAAACAATTAAATGGAATCCTGATGTGATGCACAAATAGGAACATAGGAACTGCGAGACGAAAAAAGACCAAGGTCCATCTAGTTCGTCTTCTACCATCCTGGTAGTCACACGATACAATGATAATGGTGTTATTGACTATTCATAGCAATCATAGAGTCATAGAAACATAGAATGGTTAAAGCACAGAAGGAGGCCATTTGGCCCGTCGAGCCCGTACCAGCAAGAGCACTTCAACTAGTCCCACTCTTCCGCTCTTTCCCCATAAACCTGCAATTTCTTTTCCTTCAGGTACTTATCCAATTCCCTTTTGAAAGCCACAATTGAATCTGCCTCCACCACCCTTTCAGGTAGTGCATTCCAGATCATAAACCAATCGGTGCGTAAAAAAGTTTCCCCTCATGTCGCCTTTGGTTCTTCTGCCAATCACCTTAAATCTGTGTCCTCTGATTCTCGATACTTCCGCCAATGGGAACAGTTTCTCTCTCTCTCTCTACTCTATCTAGACCCCCCATGATTTTGAACACGTCTATCAAATCTCCTCTCAACCTTCTCTGCTCTAAGGAGAACAACCCAAGCTTCTCCAGTCTATCCACATAACTGAAGTCCCTCATCCCTGGAACCATTCTTATAAATCTTTTCTGCACCCTCTCTGAGGCCTTCACATCCTCCCTAAAGTGCGGTGCCCAGAATAAGACGCAATACTCCAGCTGAGGCCGAACCAGTGTTTTATAAAGTTTCATCATAACTTCCTGGCTTTTGTACTCTACGCCTCTCTATTTATAAAGCTTAGGATCCTGTATGCTTTTTTAACTGCTTTCTCAACCTCTATCAATTAGTCTAAAACAGACCCAGGCATGACATGAGGAAAACCTCAGTGTGGAGAGCTTTGGGAACCATAGGTCCAAAGTCATCTGTTCCTCCCAAGCATGCTACACTTACCACATGTCATGTCTCACATTACTCAAATACTGTATCTCAAAATTCTTTTTCATGAAAGAAATCTATCTAATTAGCATTTGAATGAATCAATGCTAATTGCTATTATGTTAATAAGATGAATGAATTCAGAATTCTGCTTTCACACTATGATCCCATGCGATGGCTCTGATGGATATTATAGCTCAATGGGTCCTCCTTAGGTGATTTAGTATCTATTTCTTAATACACTTCAAATATAACCAAATTAGTACGGCGGATAGGGGATCGTGGTCTATACCTCCAAAAGATTTAATTTGCGTTGAAAAACTAGAGTCACCAGTATTTTTTGATATTGTTTTGCAATACCTGACTTTTAGTTAACCTTCATCACATTCCAAATTTACTATCCAAAACATAATTACATTTTGATCTTCATTTCCAATTTGGAAAATAGAATTTGTTGTCTATATGAAGTACAGTGAAATTATTAGGGAAAATTACATGGGTGTTTGTGAAATTACTTTAATTTGTTTTTGAAGGCAAACTTTTTTTCTGAATGTTGGTCCAAACCCTCTGAGATCAGGGGGTTTGTATTAACAAGTGTGAATGGCAGGATGTGAAATGTGTGGGATTTTTTTCCTGTGGAAATCTAATACCCTCTAGTGCCTGAACTGAATCAAGCAGAAGACTGTAAAGATTGAGAGCAAATGTTCAGTTCACATAGTTGATCATTCCATTGAATTGGCAACTGAATAACATTTCCTAAATTGAACCAGCTTAAGTACATTTTCCACATTAAAGATATATCTCTTTAAACCAGATCCCTTTCAATAAATGATATTGCACTTATTCAGATGGGGAAATTAGCCCATATTTCATGTGTGATTCCCATATTGCATATCCCACTATTGTGCTGTGCATGTGCCAAAGAACATTATGCCCCATACACATATTCTGTATTTAATTTTCTACTTTCCCTTGCAGCTATTGGATGGATAACCAATTTCTGGAGGTGTAACAGTAAAGAATGTGTCTAACTAACTTTTATTGAATGGGTTGGGAATTTCTGGCTGACTAATGACGCATTCCCTAGTGGTATAATGAGGCTTGTATTTTTGGGTTTGGGTTTGGATTATAACATCATGCCTCAATTTACAATCTGCAAGCCTCAATCCATAAGTTGAAAAAATCTGAATTTCACATTTCACTTTGCTGTGATTTAAATTAAATGGGACTATGATATGAATAGTGTGAAGTGGCATTAGTTTGGGATTGATACAGGGCAATAGATAGAGAGTGGGGTAGTGAGATTACTTTGAGGTTAATACAGGGCTATGGGGAGGGAGCAGGCTATTGGGATTAGTTTTGGATTGATACAGGAATAAGGGGAGAGAGTGGGGCAGTGGGATTAGTTTGGGATTGATACAGGAATAAGGGGAGAGAGTGGGACAGTGGGATTAGTTTTGGATTGATACAGGAATTCTGAAGGGATAATTACAGTCCTAGTCCTTTTGGGCTATCCCAGATCAGATGTATTCCCCAGACGTTCGCCTTCAACTTAAGTTAGAGATAGTCAAATTCCATAAGACGCTTCAATGGGTCTAAAGGTTCAGGCTATTGCTCCCTAAAGGAACAGAATGACTGAAGGTGTTACCGTCCTCCAGATAGTACTTTCAATAAGTTGAACTAGACTGTAACCTTCCAGATATTATGAGGGTCCGGAATACCCCCCAGAATTCTGCAACTCCTTACAAAAGAACGTACAGAATTTGTGGGTTCGCGAGTTTATACAGATTTACTCTTTGAGACAATTCTAAAAATATATAGTTTTATTTAAGAGCCGACATTCAGTTAACATCTGTTGAATCAGTCGCAACATTAACAATTCAAAGTACAATTAGCTTACATTTCTTATTTCTCAAAGATCCTTATTCTCAAATCTTTACTTCATTACATTTCTTATTTCTTACTTATTTCTAAATCCAGAACATCCACCAAAATCAATCACTTTGGCTTTCCGAGACTCATAGTTAAAGACTTACAGAGATGCCTCTGAAGAGTTGAGAAATGCTTTGCCCATTCAGCGTGTTCTGAATTTCTGTTAAAAAGGTCTTATTTTTATACCCTTTTGGCAGTGGTTTCTTCTTTGATGTTCTCTGCTGATGTTAGCTAATTGTCTTTATTGATACCTCTTTCGAATGCTTTCTATTTTTACCATCAATTCAACTATTGCATGCATAATTATTTCTCTACCAAAAACCATCATAAAAACAATGACAGCTATGGTTTCTGTTTGATGTCTTTCATTCAATTCTTAATATTGGCTTTACTGTTTTTTTGCAGACATTGTGACCCCATTGTGACCCCGTTCTGTTCCAAGTTTAAAACAAACACAATTGAATTGCTTGGTGTATCTATTGAAGTCATATTTTCAAAGCCTTCTTGCTGGTATTATATTTACAATATGTAAATCAAAACCACTTTAACTGTGTTTACTTGTTTTCTAGCTATCTCAATTGGTTGCATATTTAATCTTATGGTTCCTGTTTTCCAAGTTTAACATAAAACTATTTGACCAGCAGTTGTTTCTTTACTTGATGTCATCTTTCAAAGGCACATGCCTCTTTTAATGTTTGTATTTCTGTTTTAGCTCTTCGCACTTTAAACTGGGTCTTCTCATTGTGTTCGTTGCAAACCATAGACCTTTCGGAAGCACCAATGGTTTGCTTCAATCTTTCATTGTTTTAGTATATTTAACTAATTCCCATTTCAAAGCTTGTTTACAACTTTGTTATCAACTGATCTTATCTCAGAAGCCTGTATTTCTGTTCACAGCCTTATCTGCTGAGACTTGAGTCTTTTAAGCACAGTGGCCTAGAAATTCAGTTGCGTTCGCCAGCCGTTAACGCCATAAGAGGGGTAGATTTCCAGCGCTAGGCACTTAGCGCCCGGGCGCAGGCCGATCTGCGCCTACGCCCAACTTCAGTTGACATTTAGCGCCGGCGCGAAGTCTTTGCGCCCGCTCAGCTGCGCGCGCAGCTTATGACGTCATTTCGTCGTGCAACGCTGTTTGTGCGCCCCAAACCGGAAATTCAGTGGCGCCCGCCCAATGTGGGCGTGGCGCTGTTAAGAACTGTGAACTGGAACGCAGCAGAGGCCCTGCGGGCCTCGGGGAGCGCTAATTAAAGGGCACTTAGACTGAACTATAAAGGCCAGCCATTTTGCTGCAATGACTTTAGTGCTTTGGATTTCTGGACAGAGACCAAGGAACAGACCTTACTGATTTGGGACAACATAGGAGAGGTATTTTTGGCTTCTGGCCAGAGCTTTGAAATTAGACTCATTGTGATTTCACTGTTTGCAAGTTTATTATGGGGGCTGCATGGGGTTCCAACCCTCAGTTCCAGCATTATGTGCGAAGGGCTCACAGACGCTGTGTGAGAGGGCCAGCCATGCCTAGACGCAGAGGGGCCATCAGGCGTCGGCAACGTAGGCCTTACCCACTCAGGGAAAACCGGCAGCAGGTGTCCTATCTCACCATGACTGCCGCGCATTGTGTTAAGAGGCTGCGCTTCAGAAGGGAGGTGGTTGCAGAGATCTGCCAGCTGCTTCACAGAGATCTGCGTCCACAGCTGATGTGCAGGACGTCTCTGTCGGTGGAAGTGAAGGTCACGGTGGCTCTGAACTTTTATGCAAGCGGCTCCTTCCAAGCCGCTGCTGGGGACATAGCGAACATCTCCCAGTTCGCCGTGCATCGCTGCATCCGGCAGGTCACCGATGCCCTTTTCGCAAGGAGACACCAATTCATCTCCTTCCCCATGACCCTAGAGAGGCAGGAGCAGCGTGCAGTCGGATTTGCCAGGATCGCCGACTTCCCCATGGTGCAGGGCGCCATTGACTGCACGCATGTGGCTATGCGGGCACCTATCGACAATGCCGAGGATTACCGCAACCGGAAGGGCTACCATTCCCTCAATGTACAGCTGGTGTGTGACCACAGGCAACGCATCCTAGCTGTCAATGCCCGCTTTCCAGGAAGCAGCCACGATGCATTTATCCTGCGCCAGACTACTGTGGCTGACATGTTCGAGGCACAGCCTCCACCAAGGGGATGGCTTATTGGGGACAAGGGCTACCCTTTGTGTACATGGCTCATGACCCCGCTCCGCGCGCCCAGGACCCCTGCGGAGGAGGCATACAATGAAAGCCATCAAGCCACAAGGAACATCATAGAGCAAACGATTGGCGTCCTCAAGCAACGGTTCCGCTGCCTGGATCGTTCCGGCGGATCTCTACAGTATTCGCCGGATAGAGTCTCCCAGTTCGTCGTCGTTTGCTGCATGCTGCACAACCTGGCTATCCGCAGGACTCAGGCACTGCCACCTCACGTTGGACCACCACCTCAGGAGGACGAGCAGGAGGACCATGAGGAGGAGGAGGAGGAGGAGTACCAGCCCAGGAGGGAGCCACAAGGTCCAAGGGCCATCCGCCGGCGGCTTATTGAAAGACACTTCTAGGCCCCCTGTCAGGGAATGGCTTGTGGCAATGAATGCACCTGAATGCAGCCGCTCCGCAAGCCCTCAGCTGGTTAACGCAACAACCACTTGAAACATGACACCTGGACAAGCTGAATAAATAAAAAGCTTTATTTAACAAATTCAGGGCCCTTCCCACATGAAACAGAAAAACAGACAAGACCCCCAAAAAACAGTCAAAAACATATCTCACTCCCACAACCTGGGGAGGAATAACAAAAATTGTCCTTCCAATTGGCCTTCATCCTCGGCCTTACCAAAATAAGCCCCCCCCCTCCAGAACACAAACACCCCCGTATAAAAAAAACAGTTGGCAACACACTCTACTTGGTGTGCCGAGAGGGCGAGTCCTTGTGCAGGCTTCTCCGGCCCCTGCCCAACCTGTTGCTCCGCCTCAACCTGGGCCCTGTGGGTGTTGCAAGGCTGGGGGAAGGCTCCTGAGGGGCACAATGCGTGACGGCAGATGCCCTTGGGGGTCGGCCTAGACGAGGTCCGGCCCTGGAGGGGCCGGCTGCTGACTGCTGCAGCTGTGGCTGGCCAGCATCAGTCTCTCCAGCAGCTCATCGCACCTTGGCTGGGGGAGTGGCAGTGGTGGCTGCAACAATGGGGGCAAGCTGGCTGATGCCAGGCGCTCGCTGGTCGCCAGAGACACTGGCACTCGGCCGGCCTGGCACTGCAGCAAGCGCAGCAATCTGGTGAAGGCCAGACCGCTGTGCTGCAGCAGGGTGGCGGGTGCCCTGGCGATGCTTCCGTGACACAGCGAGTGTGGCAGAAGTGAGTGCGCGAACTGCCCTGGTCTGTGCCCGCATCAGATCAGCCAGTGTCTGGACGGCACCACTCATGAACTCGCGACTCGCGTCCTGTGCTGCCGCGAGTTGCTCAAAACCCCTGGCCTGTGCTGCCGCGAGTTGCTCGACACCCCTGGCCTGTGAGTCCCCGAAATTGGCCACACTATGAGCCAGGGACTCAATGGCCTGAGGCAACTGTCCCACAACCCCCATGAACTCGTTGTGGCGCCGCTCCGAGGCCGCGGACATTTCATCAAGGAGGCGCACCTCCTGGGCGAGGACCGTCTCCGGACTGGAGGGCGGACTCTCCCTCTGGGGAGAAGGCCGCTGAGCTGCCCGACCCTTCCCGCGTGCCTGGACGCCACTGGGCCCAGCAACTGCCCTTCCCTGCAACACTTCCCCCCTCTGGGGAGAAGGCAGCCGTGCTGCCCGACCCTTCCCGCGTGCCTGGACGCCACTGGGCCCAGGAACTGCCCTCCCCTGCAACACTTCCCCCCTCTGGGGAGAAGGCAGCCGTGCTGCCCGACCCTTCCTGCGTGCCTGGATGCCACTGGGCCCAGGAGCTACACCCCCCTGCAACACTTCCCCCTGGCTCTCCTCCAGGCAAGACGTGTCCCCTCCATTGCCATCCCCTGGCGCGGATGAGGGTTCCCCCGATGTGCCGCCTTCCTCTTGGTCCTCGTCGTCCTCCTCTTCCGAGGGACTGGCACTCTCAGCTTCAGGGACCTCCTCCTCACCAGCTGAAAGCAGGAAGGCACAAGAGTAGCTTTAGAGTGAGGACAGGGCGTCAGCGAGGGAGGCATGAGTGGTGCCATGATGCGCATTGGTGGGACAGTGGCAAAGGATGTAGATCTGAAGCGCAAGGGGAACCAGAGAGGTCCAAACGGTCATGTCCTTACCATTGGGTCCCAGCACAGGGTCGGCATCTCCAATAGCAACGGGGCCAGTCACCCGGCCACGCATGAGTCGAGCCACACTCTCCTCCAGCTGACTGAGCTGCTGGAACTGGGGACGGCCTCCCCCGGTGACAGTCTGACTCTTCAAATTCCGCTCCAGCTTGGCCTGCAAGAGAAAGGACGGCCTCTAAGTACAGTGTGGTGCCCTGTTGTTGTGTGCACTGCCTCCCATGGTGGAATAGCTTGGCCAGTGTGGTGCCCTGCTGTTGTGTGCACTGCCCCCCATGGTGGAATAGCTTGGCCAGTGTGGTGCCCTGTTGTTGTGTGCACTGCCTCCCATGGTGGAATAGCTTGGCCAGTGTGGTGCCCTGTTGTTGTGTGCACTGCCTCCCATGGTGGAATAGCTTGGCCAGTGTGGTGCCCTGTTGTTGTGTGCACTGCCTCCCATGGTGGAATAGCTTGGCCAGTGTGGTGCCCTGTTGTTGTGTGCACTGCCTCCCATGGTCGAATAGCTTGGCCAGTGTGTTAAGTGCAGAGAGTGCTATTGATGATCATGCCAGTGCCATAGCTGCGGGAGGAGGGCTGGCCATTAGGCCTTTGAGGTCCCTTTGCCCATAATGTGAGGTGCACATGCAAGGATGAGGAGGACACTGGAAAGGGTACTCACCCTGACCAACCGACTGAGGTCGTGGTACTTCTTGCGGCATTGGTCACCAGTCCTGGGGACATCGCTGTTGGCTGACACCCTCTGGGCGATTTCCCTCCAGGCTCTCCTGTACTGCCTCCTGGGAGCCTTCTTGCCACTGTCCGGGCACAAGATCTCTCTGTTCTTTTCCAACCCACTAAGCAGCACCCTCAAAGCATGCTCTGAGAAGCGCTGCGCTCGTTCACGGGCCTTCTGCATGGCTTCAGGCGCTATTTGGGTCCACCAGCAGTGTTCAGGCCTAGCTGCAGGGCTCCACTATCCAGGGCGTGGCTGCAGACAAAGTCGACCCTTCCCCATTTAAGAGCTGGCCGGCGTCAGGGTGTCTGCTGTCAGTCAAAACATGACCGCACCTGCGCTGCGCCCGGCCTCGGCGTTATCAGTCCGCACCGCCGGCTTAGCGCCTAAAGATAGGAGTGCAACGCCAGTTTCAGCGCTCGCCCAAACTCCTTGGCCAAAGCTACCGAATTTCGGCGAAGTGGCCTCCACTTTCCGGCGGGCGCTAACTTTAGCGCCCGCCCGACTTTACCGCCCCAAAAGTGGCTATACTGAATTTCTAGGCCAGTATGTCTTTTATTAATAATATCAGAATTCTGTTCATAGTATCGTGTATTTCTCTGAATCATGGCTATTCCATCACAGAATAAGGGGAGAGAGTGGGGCAGTGGGATTCGTTTTAGATTGATACAGGAATAAGGATACTTCAGATGAATACGTGGCTAGAGGAATGGTGCCAGGGGGAGGGATTCAAGTTCCTGGGACATTGGAACCGGTTCTGGGGGAGGTGGGACCAGTTCATACCGGACGGTCTGCACCTGGGCAGGGCTGGAACCGATGTCCTAGGGGGAGTGTTTGCTAGTGCTGTGGGGGAGGGTTTAAACTAAAATGGAAGGGGGTTGGAAACCTGAGCAGGGAGACAGAGGAAAGGGAAACAAGGATAAAAGCAAAAGATAGGAAGGAGAAAAACAGAAGTGTCAGTCAGAGAAATCAATGGTTTAAATCAAACGTGGCCACAGTAAATAATAATTCTAATAGGTCTAGGAGCGTTAAAAAAAAGCCTGAAGGCTTTGTGTCTTAATGCAAGGAGCATTTGTAATAAGGTGGATGAATTGGCTGCGCAAATAGAGGTAAACGAATATGATTCGGTTGGGATTATGGAAATGTGGCTCAAGGATGGCCAAGACTGGGAACTCAACATCCAGGGGTATTCGATATTCAGGAAAGATAGGCAAAAAGGAAAGGGAGGAGGCATAGCATTACTGGTTAAAGAAGGGATTAACACAATTGTAATGAAGGATATTAGCTCTGATGATGTGGAATCTGTATGGGTAGAATTGAAATACTAAGGGGGAAAAAACATTCGTGGGAGTGGTATATAGACCTCCAAACAGTAAGGCAGAGGTTGGGGATGGCATTAAAAGGGAAATTAAACAAGCGTGCAATAAGGGCACAGCAGTCATCATGGGTGACTTTAATCTACATATAGATTGGGCTAACCAAATTACTAACCATACTGTGGAGGAGGAATTCCTGCAGTGTTTACGAAATGGTTTCCTGGACCAATATGTCGAGGAACCAACCAGAGATCAGGCCATCTTAGACTGGGTATTATGTAATGAGAAAGGATTAATTAGCAATCATGTTGTACGAGGCCCCTTGGGTCGGAGCGATCATAATATGATTGAATTCTTCATTAAGATGGAGAATGAAGTAGTTGACTCAGAAACAAGGGTCCTCAATTTAAATAAAGGAAACTACGATGGTCTGAGGAGCGAGTTGGGTAGGATTGATTGGGGAATGGCACTCAAAGGGTTGACGGTGGATAGGCAATGGCAAACATTCAATGGATGAACTACAGAAGTTGTTCATCCCAGTTTGGCATATAAATAAAACAAAAAAGGTGACTCAACCGTGGCTAACAAGGGAAATTAGGGATAGCATAACATCCAAGGAGAGGACATACAAATTGGCCAGAAAAAGCAATAATCCTGAGGATTGGGAGCAGTTTAGGATTCAACAAAGGAGGACAAAGGGATTAATTAAGAAAGGGAAAATAGAATGACAGTAAGCTTGCAGGGAACATAAAAACTGACTGTAAAAGCTTTTCTAGATATGTGAAAAGAAAAAGATTGTTGAAGTCAAGCATAGGTCCCTTGCAGTCAGAATCGGGGGAATTTATAATGGGGAACAAAGAAATGGCAGACCAACTAAATACATATTTTGGTTCTGTCTTCACAAAGAAGGACACAAATAACCTCCCAGAAATACCGGGGAACATAGGGTCTGATGAAAGGGTGGAACTGAAAGAAATCAGTATTTGTAGGGAAATGGTGTTAGGAAAATTGATGGGATTGAAGGCCGATAAATCCCCAGGGCCTGATAATCTACATCCCAGGGTACTTAAGGAAGTGGCCCTAGAAATAGTAGATGCATTGCTGGTCATCTTCCAGAACTCGATAGACTCTGGAACAGTACCCATGGATTGGAGGGTAGCTAATGTTACCCCACTATTCAAAAAAGGTGGCAGAGAAAAAGCAGGGAATTATAGACCAGTAAGCCTGACATCGGTAGTGGGGAAATTGCTGGAGTCCATTATAAAAGATGTAATAGCAGAGCTCTTGGAAAGCAGTGACAGGATCGGACAAAGTCAACATGGATTTACAAAAGGTAAATCATGCTTGACTAATCTACTGGAATTTTTTGAGGATGTAACTGGTAAAATAGATAAGGGAGAACCAGTGGATGTGGTGTATTTGGACTTTCAGAAGGCTTTCGATACGGTCCCGCATAAGAGATTAGCGTACAAAATTAAGGCACATGGGATTGGGGCAAGGTATTGACTTGGATAGAGAACTGGTTGGCGGACAGAAAGCAAAGAGTTGGAATAAACGGGTCATTTTCCGAGTGGCAGGCAGTGACTAGTGGGGTAGCGAAAGGATCGGTCCTAGGACCCCAGCTGTTCACAATATATATTAATGATCTGGACGAGGGAATTGGATGTAATATCTCTAAATTTGCAGACGACACAAAGCTGGGTGGGAGGGTATGCTGTGAGGAGGATGTCATGAAACTCCAATACGATTTGGACAGGTTAGGTGATTGGGCAGAAACATGGCAAATGCACTATAATGTGGATAAATGTGAGGTTATCCACTTTGGTGGCAAAAACAGGAAGGCAGATTATTATTTGAATGGCAATAGATTG
This sequence comes from Somniosus microcephalus, assembly GCF_052327205.1. Classification (NCBI taxonomy): domain Eukaryota; kingdom Metazoa; phylum Chordata; class Chondrichthyes; order Squaliformes; family Somniosidae; genus Somniosus; species Somniosus microcephalus. Next base: position 105,729,284 of record NC_140996.1, read on the forward strand.
GGAGAAGGGGAAGTGCAAAGAGACCTGGGTGTTCTTGTACACCAGTCGCTGAAGGTAAGCATGCAGGTGCAGCAGGCGGTTAAGAAGGCAAATGGTATGTTGGCCTTCGTCGCAAGAGGGTTCGAGTACAGGAACAAGGATGTCTTGCTACAGTTGTACAGGGCCTTGGTGAGACCGCACCTTGAGTATTGTGTGCAGTTTTCATCGCCTTATCTGAGGAAGGACGTTCTTGCCATGGAAGGAGTGCAGCGAAGATTCACCAGGCTGATACCTGGGATGGCAGGAATGACGTATGAGGAGAGATTGTGTCGATTGGGCTTATACTCACTGGAGTTTAGAAGATTGAGAGGGGATCTCATCGAAACCTATAAAATTCTGTCAGGCCTGGACAGACTAGATGCTGGAAGGATGATCCCGATGGTCGGGGAGTCCAGAACCAGGGGTCATAGTCTAAGGATAAGGGGTAGGACATTTAGGACTGAAGTGAGGAGGAATTTCTTCACCCAGAGAGTGGTGAACCTGTGGAATTCTCTGCCACAGAGGGTGGTGGAGGCCAGTTCATTAAGTATATTCAAGAAAGAGTTAGATATATTTCTTAAGGCTAAAGGGATCAAGGGATATGCGGAGAATGCGGGGACAGGGTACTGAATTTGGATGATCAGCCATGATCTCATTGAATGGCGTAGCAGGCTCGAAGGGCCGAATGGCCTACTCCTGCTCCTATCTTCTATGTTTCTGTATGTTTCTAAGGGGAGAGAGTTGGGCAGTGGGATTAGTTGTGGATTGATACAGGAATAAGGGGAGAGAGTGGGGCAGCGGGATTAGTTGTGGATTGATACAGGAATAAGGGGAGAGTGTGGGGCAGCAGGATTAGTTGTGGATTGATACAGAAATAAGGGGAGAGAGTGGGGCAGTGGGATTAGTTGTGGATTGATACAGGAATAAGGGGAGAGAGTGGGGCAGCGGGATTAGTTGTGGAGTGATACAGGAATAAGGGGAGAGAGTGGGGCAATGGGATTAGTTGTGGATTGATACAGGAATAAGGGAGAGAGTGGGGCATTGGGATTAGTTACCCCTGTGCTGTTAACTTAGATGGAAGAGAAATTTAAAAACTATAGTGATATCAAATTACTTTGATGTAAATGACAGTTTCCTCCCAATGCATAATCAATATTTCAACTGCATTCTGAGAGATCATTAGCATCTAATCTTTATAACACAAGTGTCTATTGATATACTTGTTTTAAAGGTTTCTGATTTTTCATCCTAATAATCCTAGAGGAATGAACTTTCTTGCTCAGGCTATGCCAATAGTAGATATATTTTAGAGGAGATTGTCATTTATAAAGGAATGGAATACTTTATTTATATATCTTAATGAGAATTTTATTGCATAATAGGAAGAGTCTGGCTTTGCTATGGCTAAACAAAACCAGCGTATTTGACATTATATTGAACATAACAACATTGCAATATAGATATCATCATGAATATACAGAAAAGAGAGCAACTCCAAGAACACAAACACAATCAACTTTCCGCTTTTCATAGAATCATAGAATCTTACAGCACAGAAGGAGGCCATTCGCCCTTTGAAGGAGCTATCAAATTAGTCCCACTCCCCTGCTCTTTCCCCATAGCCCTGCAAATGCTTCCTGTTCAAGTATATATTCAATTCCTTTTTGAAAGTTACTATTGAATCTGCTTCCACTACCCTTTCAGGCAGTGCATTCCAGATCATAACAACACACGTAAAAACAATTCTCCTCCGCTCCCTCTGGTTCTTTTGCCAATTATATTTTATTATGTTAGACTTTGGTAAATATTTATTTATTTTATTACTATTATTTTATATTTCAGACTGTTTCAATATCCTTGGGAGAAAATGTGAATGGGCTCTATTTTTTTAGGTGCTTGCCTTCATGTATCAGGGCAGCCATTATCTTTTTCAAGTGATACGATTTTGGAAGGAGGCCCTGGGATAGTCCATGGGATGGTCTTACTTTACCCAGTGTGATGGCTTTCAGCACCTTTGAATCACAAATAAATCAAGATCTGATTCTTGCATGTTTTGAATGGTACTCAGCATGATAAGCTTCCATAGCCAAAGTAGTTCAATAAGGAACAACAAAACTTTCAATATTTACCCACCAATTAAATGGCATGTTAACAGATATTTTGCCTGACAACAAGTTAAGCAATGTACAGAAATTATTGGATAGAATTATGAATCCTTATTGTACTGGTGAACAACTGATCTGTTCTCTAGTTCAATTTACTGTTTATAATTGTCAAAAATGTACCATCTGTCTGCTGCACTGGCAGCTGAAGAACCAAGTACAGCCAGAGTCTTTCCATTCTTATCTTCCAAAGGGCTTTGTTTCATTTTCTTTTCCGATAATGACAAGGTCGAGTAAAGGCTTGTCAAGAGTTGCAGAATGAAAAACGCCAGTGTATTCTATCTCCAAGACTCTCTTTCTAAACATCAACTGCAACTAAACCTGATGCACAAGTGGGAAATGGATATTACAGTCCAGAATCTGTCTCTGACTCCTGAAAGTTCTCATTCATAATCTTGAACTTGACAGTTAACAAATATCAGATACCAGGCTATCTGGTAACTTATAATTAACAGCTTTCTGTCTGTCATATAAATCCATTTAAGTACCTTAGAAACTAATACATATCTCCACTTTTTTTTTAATTTCTCAATCTTTCGACAGGCTTGCTTATCCTGACATGATTGTCGGATCAGCTAAAAGCTAACTTGCTGGTATTGATCATTATTTTCACTTCCAGCACCAAATTGGCGTCAGATGGGCGGGATTACTGTGTTGTTCGGCCATGAGAGGCTTGAGCCATTTAGATTGGGCTTCATTATTCTATCACAGGCAAGCTGCCCATATGTCTTCCGACATAAATGCGGACCTCGCCAATGAAGGAGGATGAGATTTCAGACGGGACCATTGTCATTAAAATAGAGGTGGAAGCCCCGATTTTAATGGAGGAGGGCGCGGGAACATTGTACGTGAGACCCAAAGTAGGCAACGCACCCAGAAACAACTATGCCAGGGATAAATGTTGACCAGAACAAAGAGAGAACTCTTAGCTCTTCATTAAATAGCAGCATGGGATTTTTACATCCACCTGAGAGGGCAGAGGGGCCTCAGTTTAATGACTCATCCAAAAGACTGCCTCTCTGACAAGGCAGCACTCCCTCAGTGCTGCACTGAAGCTTATGGGTGATAAATTAGATAGCCCCTGAAAACAAGCATGGGGATCGCAATGCGCAATTAACCCACGCCGGTTGTTTGAAATGCAGGCAGCATGCCGTCTTCCTGCTGCCTGCTAATTAATATGATTTCTGCATGCAGCCAGCGCTAACTGTGCTTTTCATTCACTGCATGCATCAGTAGGGGGCCCTAAATCATAACTTCCAGGCATTTCTTAAAGCTAGCCTGCACCTCTTAAAGGGGAGGTGCATTGTGGCTGGAGCAGGTATTGTACCAACAACCAGAAGAAATCTATCAGCAACTAACCTGTAATTAGTTGATGATCCCTTTAAGTAGCATTGCTGCAGGTCCTTCCTGCTGTTTAATGCATACTCAGCAAGGGAATGATAGCATAGTGGTAATGTTACTGGACTAGTAATCCAGGAAGTCTGGTTTAATGATTCCATTTAAACATAAATTCAAATCCCACTGTACTGGCCGCGCTAGACGTGCTCCTATCTAGCTATCCAGCAAGTTAAACACTCATTCATAATAATTCTTCCTGAAGTGGTTGCTGTTTTGAAGCTTTTACTTGAACAAATTTGTGAAACTGTAAACAAAGACAAAGTATGTTTTGTACATAAACTGAGTACTACACATTTGATATTACACAAGATATAAACATATTTACAACAGTAGAATAGACTAATTGTATAACTAACTAACATTTGAACTAACTTCTGTAACTATTAAATATTAACCTTTTACAAACATAGTATTATCAAAATATTACTCTGACAACATTGCTATTATGCTAAGAACTAAAGATACTCACAGATATTGTGTTTGGCCTAACATATGAAGTCATACTACACTGGATTGAAAATCCCTCATGGAATTCTCCATTACTTAAGTCAGGTTCTTCCTGGTAAAACTGCTTCCTGGGGTCAACAGGAAGAAAGGTAAGAAGGTCAAATGACGTCTCACAGGAAGAAAGGAACAGATGACCTTTCCAGCTTACAAACTGTTAACACAATAACCGCCACCAGAGGGTGCTATTGCATGTAAAAACATCCAGGATGTCACAATGTCCATCGGTCCAGAACACTCCCCGTCTGGGGTCATTAACGACTCCACATAGTCCGAACTCTACTTGTCACTGGAGTCCTCTGGCGACAAAAGATGAACCACCTCAGAGACAGTCCGTTGGTGTCGACGATAGGATGCAGCTTCCGTAGACTGCTGTGAGGGGGTAGGTTGCGTTCTGCTACGTACAGTTCCAATCTGGGTATGGTGAGGTCTGGCTGGTGCACCAACTTGCCTCTATCAAAGACGAAGCCGATTTTGCTTTGTCCTTCTTGAGTGGTGACCTTCAGATAAGCCACACTTGCAATGGCCTTAGCGGATGCGTCTGCAAAGACACAAAGCTCTTTGAATTGGGCATTTAAGGGAGAGAAAGACGAATAGCAGCGAGGTATTCGGATCTCCTGTAAGTCTTGGAGTGAGTCTCTCCATCTGTCCCACTCTGCTTCCATCTCTTCAGGGAGAGGTGAATCCCACTCTTCAGCGCGTATGGAGAGTTCCCTGAGGAGCAGCCTGCCTTGTATGGTGACAGGGGCTAAGAAGCCGAGAGGGTCGTATAGGCTGTTGACTGTAGAGAGCACTCCTCTACGTGTGAAGGGTTTCTTGGCATCTAGGACTTGGAACGTGAACGTGTCTGTTGCTATGTTCCACGACACCCCTAGACTACGCTGTAGGGGGAGGTCATCAGTGAAGAGGTCTAGGTCTTTGACGTCCTTAGCACGATCTTCAGGGGGGAATGCCTCCATCACTGCTGGTCTGTTAGAGGCTATCTTATGCAGCCTGAGGTTGGATAGTGCAAGTAGTTCCTGGGCTCGTCCGAGGGTACTGATAGCCTCTGCTTCGGTCGGGAATGACTTCAGTGCATCGTCGACGTAGAACTCTCGTTCGATGAACCCTCTCACATCACTGCCAAAGTCGTCGTCTTCTTCCTTGGCAGCCCTCCTTAGTCCTTATATGGCGACAGCAGGGGATGGGCTATTCCCAAAGACATGGACACGCATTCTGTAGTCCACAATGTCTCTATTAGGGTCATTGTCCCGATACCACAGAAAGCGAAGGAAGTCTCTGTGGTCTTCTCTCACCACGAAGCAATGAAACATGTGCTGGATATCGGCAGTGATGGCGACGGGCTCTTTCCTGAATCTCATGAGCACTCCCAAGAGGCTGTTGTTAAGATCAGGCCCTGTGAGGAGTACGTCGTTGAGAGAGACGCCCTGATATGGTGCACTGGAGTCAAACACCACGCGGATCTGTCTACTGCATGGGGTAAGGAAGCTTGTACGACCATTCTCCAAGATGGAAGTCTTGAGTGTGCTCACCTGAGATGGCTTGTTCTCTAGTGTGTGACATCCTACAGGGTACACATCAACGAGGCACATCTTGGAGCATGCTCCTGCGCTCACTCCTTCTCCACACACCTCGGTGCACCTGGATGTAATCTCTGGACCAGCAGCTCCCTCTCTCTCCCCGCCGTGCTCTGATGCGGGAGGAGGCGTCTCTGACTTCCAAGGAGCTGGGCCTGGGTGTAGTGCTGAAACGTGCCGATCACTTTCGCCTTCTGTGCATTTTGCATCCACCTTGCAGTTCTTGGCGAGATGGCTCGTGGACGAGCAGCACCTGAAACATATAGAGTTCTCTTTAAGATATTGTTTCCGATCTTCCAGGGGCATCTCCCTGAAGCCTCTGCACTTCTTTAAAGGATAGGGCATTGTTTGCTCATATCCTCAAGTTTCTTCTGAATCTTTGTGTGCTCAGTTGAGGACACTTGCATTCTGTGGACAGATATTGGTGTCTTTCCATGTCTGTCGAACTTGTCTCTTCTGGCAAGTGCTGGTTGGGAGGAGAAGAAGTTGAAGCTGGGGTCGTTCCTGGCTTTGGCTTCTTTACGGATGAATTTAACGAACGCAGAGAATGGTGGGAACGCCACGTTGTGCTTTAGCTTGAACTTTGATCCAAACGTTATCCACTTCTCCTGCAGGTTAAATGGAAGCTTCTCAATGATGGGACTTACCCCTCTGGAAGTGTCTAAGTACGATAGACCGGGTAGGTAGCCGTCCTGCTTTGCGGCTTCGAGTTCCGACAGCAGATCTCCAAGGTCGCGGAGCTTCTGGGGTTCCTTACTCGTCAACCTCGGAAAGTTCGCCAACCTGTCAAAGAGAGCCCTTTCAATGGCTTCGGGCGAGCCGTAGCTTTCTTCCAGCCTCACCCAAGCCTTCTTCAACCCCTCTGGCAGCTGCCCCACATTAGCCGCTTTTATCCTGCAGGCCTGTCCGGCGGACTCTGGGCCGAGCCACTTGATAAGGAGGCCGAGCTCTTCTCCTGCCGACAGGTCAAAGCCCGATATGGCATCGTGGAAGCAGGACTTCCAAGCCCGATAATTCTCTGGCCTGTCATCAAACTTGATTAACCCCGAAGTCACCAGCTGGGTGCGTGCAAGGTATTTGACGAGGTCGTAGGTGCTGGGACTTGGGCCAGGGTTGCCTTGGCTGGGGGCTCTGTTGGGGGTCTCAAGGGACCGAGAGGGGATTTGTCTCCGACTTTCTCTATTCGGCGTCCTATTCCTTTGCACTGTGTCTTCAGTTCTGCTGGGGGAGACTCTGCGGCTTGAAGCACGCCGTCTGCTTTGACGTCGGTTGGCAACTTGTGGCATGTGATACGAAGTGTTTGCGTCTGTAGAGATGTGCGGGCCTCCATCCCTTTCTCCTGCAAACTGTATGTCGGCATGGTCGCTCACGTAATCTATGGTGCGCTGTCGTGGACTCTGCCACGGAACGGGAATTAAAGGTTTGTAAGCTGTCTCGGGATCAGCTCCCTCCAAAATTGCCTCGAATACTTGTGTCTCGGCTAATGCAGCATCTATCTCTTTTTGTTGCTGCAGAGCGTCTAATGTGGCTTGGAGACGGGCCTGTTCAGCCTGGCGTTCCACTTGGTGTCGGGCCTGTTCCGCTTGGGATTCAGCTTGGAGTCGGGCCTGTTCTGCTTGGAGCCGGGCCTGTTCTGCTTGGGGTTCAGCTTGGAGTTCAGCTTGGAGACGGGCCTGACTTACTTTTATTTCTATTTCACTGTCCGTATGCGCAGCTCTGGCTTGAGCTGCTACTATTTTAGCCCATGCTTTGGCGAGGGCTATGCTTACTCTAGAACCACCCGATGACTGTGAGCCAACTTGCGACCTGTAGTAACCGGTGCTTATAGACCGATTGTCATGTTCTACAGTTTCGTCTGCCTGTTTAAGGTCTTCTACGTGCTGCAAAGCATTTTCGCTATTATCTTCTGACATGTTGATGTGAGGTAGATGTGCTCTACGAGGTTAAGGTTTACTCTGGGTTCCTCCTGCTCCGCTCTTCACAGCTAGCCGTATTGCTATCTTTTCACTGATATCTTTTCACTGATATCTTTTCACTGTACTGGCCGCGCTAGACGTGCTCCTATCTAGCTATCCAGCAAGTTAAACACTCATTCATAATAATTCTTCCTGAAGCGGTTGCTGTTTTGAAGCTTTTACTTGAACAAATTTGTGAAACTGTAAACAAAGACAAAGTATGTTTTGTACATAAACTGAGTACTACACATTCGATATTACACAAGACATAAACATATTTACAACAGAATAGACTAATTGTATAACTAACTAACATTTGAACTAATTTCTGTAACTATTAAATATTAACCTTTTACAAACATAGTATTATCAAAATATTACTCTGACAACATTGCTATTATGCTAAGAACTAAAGATACTCACAGATATTGCGTTTGGCCTAACATATGAAGTCATATTACACTGGATTGAAAATCCCTCATGGAATTCTCCATTACTTAAGTCAGGTTCTTCCTGGTAAAACTGCTTCCTGGGGTCAACAGGAGGAAAGGTAAGAAGGTCAAATGACGTCTCACAGGAAGAAAAGAACAGATGACCTTTCCAGCTTACAAACTGTTAACACAATAACCGCCACCAGAGGGTGCTATTGCATGTAAAAACATCCAGGATGTCACAATGTCCATCGGTCCAGAACACCCACCATAACAACTCTGGAATTTAAATTCAATTACTTAAATAAATCTGGAATAAAAGGTTAGTATCAGTGATGATGGATTGTCATAAAACCCATTTGGTTCCCTAATGTCCTTTAGGAAAGGAAATCTGCTGGTCTGGCCTCTATGTGCCTCCAGATTTACAGCAATGGTTGACTCTTAACTGCCCATTGAAATTACCTAGCTGGGCAATAAATGCTGGCCTTGCTTGTGACACCCACCTCCCATAAACAAATTTAAAAAAAAAGCTGTGCAAGCTTAGAAGAGGGTGTCAGCTGGAGCATTGAGCTCCACATGGCAGCACTGCATACTTCAGGTGGACATTAGCGGTGCGTGCACTAATGCCACCGTCAATGTGGTGTTTGGCATGATTCATAGCAGATGTGTGCGCGTGCACTTTTTGGTCCCCAAACATCACCCGTAGCGCCCAAACAACAGGTGCTACCAAGCCCAATTTTGTGTCCTATATGATCAAGTCTCTGAAGTTGGCTTTGAACCCACACCCTTCTGACTCAGAGTGCAGAGTGACTACCACTGAGCTAAGGCTGGCACAGAGCAGCATGGTCGTGTGTGGTGTAAGGGGTGGTGTGTGTGGTCAGCTTTGCCTCTGACTCCTTTGAGCGGTTTGAATCGCTCCCACTCCCTTGGTTCCAGACCTGGACTTATTTGGGGGTTGTAATGAAATTGCAACAGACAACTGAGTTGGTGAAAAGAACTTGGATTTTATTTGAGACAAGAAAATATACACAACACAATAATTCTTATCACTGTAAAAGGGGGAACACTTCAGAATATGCGAGGGAGAATGATAATAGACAATAATACCTTACCCCTCCCAATCCCACTATACTAACTAGGTTGAATTCCAGAGGACCAGGAAATGCTCACCAAACTCAGGAATAGTTTGTAGAGTGGGAAAAACTTGCAGATCTTTGGTTTCTTCCAGGTTGGTTTCTTGTTGGTCGCGGTGGTCCAATATTACCTAGTTGTTGGTAATATTGTTGGTTGGTTGTTTCGTGGGGCCCTTGGTTGCTGCGATTCCTTCCGTTCTCCTTCTGTTGTCCCGAGGCTGATGTCTTTCAAATGAGCTGTGCCTTTTTCTGTGTCTGTCCGAACTGTACTGCTGACTTAAGTTCACTGACTGCTGTTTCAATTCTCTGCCTGAACTGTACTGATCGAACCCATCAAACTCATCGAATGAACTGCTTTCTTGTGGAGGCAGGTCTTTAGTTTATACTAAACGAAGCCTGCTAATCTTGTTAGATTTTTGGCTGGCTCATTAAGGGCCACTTGATTGGTCCCATTTAGTTAACTGCTTTCGGGATAGCTTCCTGAGTAGTTGAAGAAGGTATGAAGTGGTTTTGGATGTCTTTTAATCTTAGATTTCCTGTAAGGCCTTCAAATTCTGTGCAGGTTCTTTTATGCATGGGTTTTAATGGGCTTTGGGCTTTAGGTGAGGCAGGGGTTTTCATTGATTTATTGATTGAATGCAAATTCCCAGATAGGGGCTGAGTTTCGTTTATTGTTCCTCCCAGACAGTTTGGCTACTTTCGAATACCCAAATTGTTCCTCTGCAGAGGTCAATCCCACAGTCCTGTCGCAGCCTTTTCCTACAAGTCTGTACATGCCTTTTTAAACCAGCCAAATCTTCCTAGGATTTTGATTTTTAAATCCCTTTGGCCCAATATTACCTTCCAACAGTCCAATATCTCTTCCTTTTAAATTGTTTAATTTAAATCTTTGAATTCTTCTGTTAGGCCCAACCATACATTTTATCTTTTACAAATTTCTTCTGTGATGGTCCAAAATCATTTTAAAATAATGTTTTTCTTCTGTTCTGGGGTTGTGCAGAAATTTTCGAACCTTACAGTAGAGATCAAAGACTTCTGATCTCTGAGCCATTACCCAGTTCTGATCTGTTCCTGTATTATGTGCCATATTATTATGCTAACAGTTTCAGACTGGAGCCCAACTGATTGCCTATCCTGGATGCCAGTAAGTAATCATGCAGCTGGGTTGTGTTAGTGATGTAAGATACCCATAGAAAATGTCTGTGCCAACTGTTCTAGTTGTAACTTGCAGCTTGAATGTATGCCCTGCTGAAGCAACAATGCATATGAGCTTCTTTGAAACATCTGTAAGAGTTTATGAGGGAGTGGCAAGGGCAAGCAATAAATGTGCAATAGTATGATAGAAAACACTTTATGGCACACAATTTTCAGTGTCAATTATCTGGTACATGGTATTTTGGGGCAGTCTTATATTGACAGTTTCCTTATCAAAACCTGGGTCCTATTACCACTGGATGTAAGACTGAGCCTGGCAATACCTCCTACCAGGCATGTTCTACTACCATACCTGGAGTGCCAAACAGTGTAATCCGACTCAGGCTGCAGTACATCCAAAATAACAAGAGAAAATGCTGGAAAAACTCAGCAGGCCAGGCAACATCCATGGAGAGAAATTAGAGCTGACGTTTCGGGTCGAAACCCTTTTTCAAAACTGGAAAGGAAATAAAATAGATCGAAGTCAGGGCTGCGATAGAACAAAAGAAGTAAAAGAGACATTAAGAGGTATTCAAAACCAGATGAGATGCTAATAGGACAGTGGAGACAAAAGACGGCTCAGATTAGGTGTGAAGTGTACTGGCAGGATAAGAGACAGCTGCCATGTGGGAGAGAGAAGAGAGGGGGAAAAAAAGGAAAGGTGGGGGGCAAGGGGAGACCCAAAACAAAGGAGTGGAAAGAAATATAAGTAAAAATGTAATGGGGGCCGAGGTTATGATCTGAAATTGTTGAACTCGATATTGAGTCCAGAAGACTGCAAAGTGCCTAATCGGAAGATGAGGTGCTGTTCCTCGAGCTTACGCTGAGCTTCCATGGAACAATGCAAGAGTCCAAGGACGGTGAGGTCCGAGTGGGAATGGTGCGGTGAATTAAAATGACAGGTGACCGGAAGCTCGGGGTCACCCTTACGGACTGAACGGAGGTGTTCCACAAAGCGGTCACCCAATCTGCGTTTGGTCTCCCTAATGTAGAAGAGACCGCATTGTGAGCAGCGAATACAGTATACTAGATTGCAAGAAGTACAAGTAAATCACTGTTTCACCTGGAAGGCGTGTCTGGGGCCCTGGACAGTGGGAAGGGGGGAGGTATAGGGGCAGGTGTTACATCTCCTGTGCTTGCACGGGAAGGTGCCAGGCGAAGGGGAAGGGCTGTTGGGGGTGATAGAGGAGTGGACTAGGGTGTCTCGGAGGGAGCGGTCCCTACAGAATGCTGAAAGGGGAGGGGAGGGAAGATGCGTTTGCTGGGGGGATCACTTTGGATGTAGCGGAAGTGGCGGAGGGTGATCCGTTGAATGTGGAGGCTGGTGGGGTGAAAGGTGAGGACAAGGGGAACCCTATCGTGGTTCCGGGAGGGAGGGGCAAGGGTGAGGGCAGAAGTGCGGGAGATAGAACGGACACGGTCGAGGGCCATGTCAACCATGGTAGAGGGGAATCCTCGGTTGCGGAAAAAGGAAGACATGTTGGAAGCACTGGTGTGGAAGGTGGCATCGTCGGAGCAGATACGGCGGAGACGGAGAAACTGGGAGAATGGAATAGAGTCCTTACAGGAGGCGGGGTGAGAGGAAGTGTAGTCCAGGTAGCTGTGGGAGTCAGTGGGTTTGTAGTGAATATTGGTCGATAACCTATCCCCAGAGATGGAGACGGAGAAGTCGAGGAAGGGAAGGGAAGAGTCAGAGGTGGACCATGTGAAGGTGAGGGAAGGGTGGAAATTGGAGGCAAAGTGAATGAAATTGTCTAGTTCGGGGCGAGAGCAGGAAATGGCACCGATACAGTCATCAATGTATCGGAAAAAGAGGTGAGGGAGGGGACCTGAGTAGGACTGGATCAAAGAGTGTTCCACATATCCCACAAAAAGGCAGGCATAGCTAGGACCCATGTGGGTACCCATAGCAACACCTTTGATTTGGAGGAAATGAGTGGAGTTAAAGGAGAAGTTGTTCAATGTGAGAACAAGTTCAGCCAGGCGGAGGAGGGTCGTGGTGGATGGGGACTGGACGGGCCTCTGTTCAAGGAAGAAGTGGAGCGCCCTCAGGCCATCCTGGTGGGGGATGGAGGTGTAGAGAGATTGTACGTCCATGGTGAAAAGGAGGCCGTTGGGGCCAGGAAACTGGAAACTGTTAAAGTGGTGGAGGGCGTCCGAAGAGTCGAGGATGTAGGTGGGAAGAGACTGGACAAGGGGAGAAAAGATAGAGTTGAGATAGGAAGAGATAAGTTCCGTGGGGCAAGAACAGGCTGAAATGATGGGTCTACCAGGGTAGTCCTGTTTGTGGATCTTGGGAAGGAGGTAGAAGCGGGCTGTGCGGGGTTGGGGAACTATGAGGTTGGTGGCCGCGGGGGGAAGATCTCCAGAGGAGATGAGGTCAGTGACAGTCTTGGTAGACTCAGCGTTTCAGCCTGTTCTTGCCCCACGGAACTTATCTCTTCCTATCTCGACTCTTTCTTTTCTCCCCTTGTCCAGTCTCTTCCCACCTACATCCTCGAATCTTCGGACGCCCTCCGCCACTTTAACATTTTCCAGTTTCCTGGCCCCGACCGCTTCCTTTTCACCATGGACGTACAATCCCTCTACACCTCCATCCCCCACCAGGATGGCCTGAGGGCGCTCCGCTTCTTCCTTGAACAGAGGCCCAACCAGTCCCCATCCACCACCACCCTCCTCCGCCTGGCTGAACTTGTTCTCACATTGAACAACTTCTCCTTTAACTCCACTCATTTCCTCCAAATCAAAGGTGTTGCTATGGGTACCCGCATGAGTCCTAGCTATGCCTGCCTTTTTGTGGGATATGTGGAACACTCTTTCACAGAATCACAGAATCACAGAAACCCCACAGTGCAGATAGAGGCCATTTCGGCCCATCGAGCCTGCACCGACACATATCCCACCCGATCCCCGTAACCCCTACACCAACACATATCCCACCCTATCCCCGCGTATTTAATCCCCCTAACACTAAGGGTCAATTTATCATAGCCAATCAACCTAAACCCGCACATCTTTGGACTGTGGGAGGAAACCGGAGCACCCGGAGGAAACCCACGCAAACACGGGAAGAATGTGCAAACTCCACACAGCTACTCAGGTCCCTTCCCTCACCTCTTTTTCCGATACATTGATGACTGTATCAGTGCCATTTCCTGCTCTCGCCCCGAACTAGACTATTTCATTCACTTTGCCTCCAATTTCCACCCTTCTCTCACCTTCGCATGGTCCATCTCTGACTCTTCCCTTCCCTTCTTGGACTTCTCCATCTCCATCTCTGGGGATAGGTTATCGACCAATATTCATTACAAGCCCACTGACTCCCACAGCTACCTGGACTACACTTCCTCCCACCCCGCCTCCTGTAAGGACTCTATTCCATTCTTCCAGTTTCTCCGTCTCTGCCGTATCTGCTCCGACGATGCCACCTTCCACACCAGTGCTTCCAACATGTCTTCCTCTTACCGCAACCGAGGATTCCCCTCTAAAGTGGTTGACATGGCCCTCGACCGTGTCTGTTCTATCTCCCGCACTTCTGTCCTCACCCCTGCCCCTCCCTCCCGGAACCACGATAGGGTTCCCCTTGTCCTCACCTTTCACCCCACCAGCCTTCACATTCAACGGATCATCCTCCATTTCCGCTACCTCCAAAGTGATCCCACCACCAAACGCATCTTTCCCTCCCCTCCCCTTTCAGCATTCTGTAGGGACCGTTCCCTCCGAGACACCCTAGTCCACTCCTCTATCACCCCCAACAGCCCTTCCCCTTTGCCTGGCACCTTCCCGTGCAAGCGCAGGAGATGTAACACCTGCCCCTATACCTCCCCCCTTCCCACTGTCCATGGCCCCAAACACCCCTTCCAGGTGAAACAGTGATTTACTTGTACTTCTTGCAATCTAGTATACTGTATTCGCTGCTCGCGATGCGGTCTCCTCTACACTGGGGAGACCAAACGCAGATTGGGTGACCGCTTTGCGGAACACCTCCGTTCAGTCCGTAAGGGTGACCCCAAGCTTCCGGTCGCCTGTCATTTTAATTCACCGCTCCATTCCCACTCGGACCTCACCGTCCTTGGCCTCTTGCATTGTTCCACGGAAGCTCAACGCAAACTTGCGGAACAGCACCTCATCTTCCGATTAGGCACTTTGCAGCCTTCCGGACTCAATATCGAGTTCAACAATTTCAGATCATAACCTCGGCCCCCATTACATTGTTACTTATATTTTGTTCCACCCCTTTGTTTTGGGTCTTCACTTCCCCCCCACCTTTCTTTTTTTTTCTCTCTTCTCTCTCCCACATGGCAGCTGTCTCTTATCCTGCCAGTACACTTCACACCTAATCTGAGCCATCTTTTGTCTCCACTGTCCTATTAGCATCTCATCTGGTTTTGAATACCTCTTAATGTCTCTTTTATTTCTTTTGTTCTATCGCAGCCCTGACTTCGATCTATTTTATTTCCTTTCCAGTTTTGAAAAAGGGTTTCAATCCGAAACGTCAGCTCTAATTTCTCTCCACGGATGTTTCTGGCCTGCTGAGTTTTTCCAGCATTTTCTGTTGTTATTTCGGATTTCCAGCACCTGCAGTATTTTGCTACCGTGCAGTACATCCACTTCACTAAATATCAAACATGGGGTCAGGCCCTGAACCAATTGTCTGTAAACTCTGTATATCCACATTGAATTTGATTTTCTATGTTTTTCACCAACCATTTATTTCCCTTTCCCAAATAGCCTTTGGTAAGCCTAATAAATATATAAGCCACAAAATTTGACTCTGTAGCAGCCGTAGTTTTGGCAAAAAATGGTGTCCGCCTCGCTTCCCACGCGTAACGCCATCTTGGTGAGGGTGATGGCGTGGGCGGTATGTGCATGCGCTGGCAGATTCTGACGTCAGTTAGCGTGTAACGCTGATTTAATGCATGACCTGCCATTTTCAACCTCACTGCTCTATTCAACTTGCAGGTTAGTAGCTTATTGCTATGTACTGGTTCTTGCAGGAGTAGTGGACTGCTGGAAGAGATTTGAAAAGCCAGTAAATTATGCAGGGTGTATTGCTAGACATTAGGCAGGCCTTGGTTGCTATAGAAGCCCTCTGAGTATTCCAGATTTATTTAATTAATTGAATTTAAATTCCACAGCTGCCATGGTGGGATTGGAACTTATGTCTGAGGAGAATCATTAGCCCAGACCTCCTGGATTACTAGTCCAGTAACATTACCACTATGCTACCATTCCCTTGCTCCACATGCATTAAACAGCAGGAAGGGCCCCCACCAATGCTACTTAAAGGGATTATCAACTAATTACAGGTTAGTTGCTGGGCAATTGATGGCACTGAGAGAGCAGTCTGGGCCTGCATGACAGCGGTCTGAGCTTCCACTGCAGCACTCAGATGTTGGGTCGCTTCCGCTTGTGCTGCAATGGAAGCTGAGACATCGGCTATCAGACCCTGCATCATGGTTGTGTCCATAAGTGCACTAATGGAGTTTCCCATCACTTCCATCCGGGAAATCATAGTTTCCAAGCTCTGTGCAAAGTCTTGTGCAATGTTGGTGCTGGACTCCTTCATGCTCCTTCACATTGCACTCAGGCTTTCTGGCAGGCCTGCCAATGCACCAAGCATTTTGTTGTGCATACACATCAGTATCTTCTGTAGGCCGCCCCATCGAAGTCCTCATCTGAGTCCTCTGCAGCAGAACAATGTGTGCGACCTTGCTCTCTGGGGAGCTGGCACCTGCGTTACCCTTTCCCCCTGCCCTGGCTGGAGGCCACTTGTGCCTGGTGACTCACCACGTGCGGATCCTGCTGTAAGGGGTTTTAGATCGCAGAGGTTTCTCTCTCTAGAGGCCTCTCTCTCTTGCACAGTAAAATCTTGAGTGGTTCGACCCACTCGCCCCTTAGATTCTATACTCTGGACTTTGGGGCAGGAATTACAATGTAGAGAAAACTCTTGTTGACCAAGTTTGATGAAACAAAATGAAATTTTATTGCATATGGAAAAATAAATCAAATGCAAGCAGATAAGAGAGTACATGGGAGGGAGAAACACAAACAAATCATAACGACACAATACTAACTAAGGCAAATACAGGCATCTTATACTCTACAAAGATCATCATGAAATAAGGAAACACACGGAACATCGAGGGACAACTCATGTTAATTGTATCCTTAAATCCACCCCCTTAAACCTATCTAGATCTGATTGTAAAGGGCCAGAAACATGCTCACCAATCCAACTAGGAAGTGCCAGGTTTTGAAAGCAAGTCTGTGTTTTGATCCCTTCAGGTGCCCCGTCTCCTCGTGGATCGTGGAACCCCTGTGAGCTGTGCCACAACTCTCTCCTGAGGTGGGGGTCGGGGCGGCTAGACACCGGCGGGCATCGATGTCGGCGGGGTCGAGGATCGTCGGCTCGACCCTGGTCAGAGGAGCCTTGGACTGGTCTCCATATAGGTTCCTTCATTTTTCGTCTCTTCCCGAGCCGGAGTGGCTGGAAGGTTTCTTCTCTCGGGGTTTTATCCTGAAGCGACTCCTCTTCACCCACTGCCACTCGGTCGTGTGTCTCTGAGTGTAGCTGTGTCTCCAACTGTTACTGTCCAACTCCGACTCCTCCAATTATACTTTTCCTTCAGGAGCCTCCACTTCCCGCCCAAAATCAGGTTAGTCTTTGTTTAACTTTTGGCGGGCTGGGAGCACAGCGGGGTAGTTATTATGTTTTAAAATGTTTTTGATGGCCGGTAAAGGCCCATCTCTGGTCTGGAATGACCTTCATTGTTTTTAATGTCCTGCTGATCTCGTTATCTAGTCCTTGGTGCTGTTCTCATGAATATGAAATTGTCCCCTTTTGTCTGGGTCAACATTTAGATGGCCTCTGTCTCCAGGCCGATCTTGACTGGATCTGCATCTAATCCATATGTATATGTGTGGGTCTGGTTTCGTTCTCTCAGAAATGGCTTCCAGAACTTACTGTGGGTTGAATCCACAAAGCTGTCTGAGGATTCGCAGGAACCATTTTAAAATGTCCCAATAAGCCGGTCACATGGTATGGCAGCCATTTTGTATGCCCCTTTTTCTGGGCTTCTTTTAAAAACAGTCTTTAAAATCATGGCCTCTTCTGCTATTTGACCCTTCTTAATGTAAAGTCCAATTTTGCGAATCCTACACTCCCCCCTGATGATACTGTAACTTGCTTGAAGTATCATATTCTGGGTGAGCAAAATTTTCTGACTTTCCACAATCTAACCATCCCCAGTATTTACTTATCTATGACCCCACGACACATGCATTTCTCATTTCAGAAAAAATCTAGTGTACAATAAGCATCTATAGATGGCAATACCTTGGAGTTAAAATCTGCCAACTTGCTTCCAGGCATGGAGGGGGTCCTTTTGCCCCTACATCACCTAGTGCATACACATTACCCTTTTAATACTAACATCACATCTAATAAGACATGAATAATAAAATAAAATACACACAAAAATCACAATGTACATGAATACATATCAAAATAATACAGAGGAGGGAGGGAAAACTTTAACTTTATACAAAGCAGCAAAATCTAAACGGGTGTCTCTTCTTCTACCCGCACATAATGCTCCCTCCATTCCCCTCTATTCTCGTACTTCTGCGAATGTTTGACCTTTTTACAGTGTACAAACAGTAAATAAACTACAATGATAACCTGGCACACTACAAGAATGTGGGAGGCTATCCTAATCCATGAAGGGACTTCTATATTCGTGAACAGGTCCCACCACGGTGGGGTCACTATGTCCAATATGTCTGCCCCTATCTCTAAAGTCTTCTGCTCCAGTGTGTAGAAGTGTTTCTGTGAAACAACAATGGCTTTTAATACCTTGGTGAGGTGTTCAGGGAGAGGGGGAATGATATATCCACAATGTGCAACGAATCACTGCAGATCGGTGAAATTCTCTTTCACAGTGATGTGAACAGTGGAAGGTTCAGGAATGGGGACAATTCGCTCTTGGGCCACTTGAACTTCTGCCCTGGGCTTGAAACAGAAGCTGCTGTCACTAACCGGACACCAACCGTGCTGTCCATGTTGGTAGTGGGGCACTGCAGTGGTGACGCAGTATGTCCCACCTCCTATATATGCCACCTGCGGGGGTACATGGCCTTGTGCCATTGCCTCTGTGGTGCAATTTATAGGCTTCGCACCAGCAGTTCTGAATCCGCACTGTGGTTTTGAATGGGCATTCAAGTGCTGGGGACACGGGATATGTGTGCTCCCCGGCTCCGGCACCCCGAGAGGTCGGTACCCGTCATTGCATGCTCCCATCGAATGATGTAAGGTGGGACCCCTGTGTAGCGAATGTGCGCAACCCCCTGAATGACTCCAATGTTCTCCACCCTGTATACCGGGGCGGGTTTGGCTGTCTTTCCCATCACCGGCATTCTTACCACTGTACCCATAATGGTGTGGTTAGACCGTCCACAGTCCACCGGGACTGGGTAGGCCTCTGAAGCTAGTCTGAGCTGGCACGGACTCAATGCATTCTCAAAAGGGTGGAGGGCTGCGAGGTGCTTGTTGCTGATCCAGGAGGGGACTAAACCTTTTTTTAAATCCTCCAGGTTACTGCGGCCCACGCCCAGTAACCACGCCCCGTATAGCACACAAGCTTCGTTCTGCGCAGCCTGATCGGACACATTCCGATCCTCCCTGATGAGAGCATTTACCGTTTTGGTGTGTTTCTCCAGCTCAGCTATTATCTCTTTTAAGTGTAGTGTCATGGCCTGGTCCTCATGTAACTCAGAACCCACTACCTTATTCTCATCAGTCAGTGTCTTTCTTAACTGTGTTTTTAAACCATTGATTTGGGTTTGCAGCTCCACATCATCCAGTGTGTTGATGACGGAAGTTCCTGTATTAAAAGCTGTGAAAATATCATTCACTGCACCCGTTCTTTGTCCCCCTACTCTGTCCAAGACCTCATGTGATGTGGTGTACAATTCAGCTCTGTCGACATCGGCAAAGTCGAATTCATAAAACTTTTTAAACATGTTTGTTAACAGGACCTGGTATAATTCCTCCGTTTCCCTGGGGCACCACTCTGGTAATCGTACCTCGGTGAGGTTTAAAATCACCGAAGCCACTGCGTAGTGGACCCCTTGGTACAGTACCTGACCTGTGGGTACCAATACCAATCCGTTCCGGGGTCCCTTTTTCGTGGAGGGGCACCCTTCCTTGAGGGCTTTAGCTACTGGAATTGTGGGCAGGGGCTTGCGGGGTCGGGTGATGAGCTCAGTGGCGTTTACTGGGATCTGAGAGTATGGGACTCCGCACGCCCGTGTGCTGACGTCCCACCTCATTCCTTGTCCAGCATCCTGCCACTGTCTTTGGAAAAAGATGGAGACGCCTGTGGGGCAAGCGCGTTCTGAACCCCACATACAGATGTAGATCCCCTCATCTGGTTCCCACCATTTGTCCCAACAGACACTCAACCCCCCCATGAGTTCCCATAATCGTCCGATGGGTGTTGTTACCCAGTCTCTCCTACTCCACAGTGGAGTTCTTCATGGTGTTGCTTAACTTGCGCAGCCACCACCAACGATCCAAAGGTACATGTCCCAGACAGTTCAAACAAATCTTCTTTCCCACGGTGACGCTGATCCTGGGTGCAATGATCCGCACCCTGGGGCACGTCAGAGACGTTTCTCTGTACGCAAACCCCGTCTGGCTGGAGTATTCAGTAGAGTTCGACCCCAGCCAGCCTGGCCATCTTCCTTCATGGAAGTAGGCAGCAGTCTCTTCAGCGTCCCGTGGGCCGGTTCCATCAGTCGCGATGGGGCCTCTGTCCCCAGGGCACCCATATATGGTGGAGTCCTTAGTGCAGCCCCGATAGGCCCAGCTGCACCCGATCGTCACGAACGCGACGAGGATCCCTCTCATCTTTCTCCTGGTTCCTGCAACAAATCACACAATATAGCCAGGCTCCCGAGAGATTCTGGCTTAGGTGACGGCATGATCGGGTCTTTCGACCTCGATCCAAAACTACACACATACTGGGTATATTTGAAACTACTTAAACTCTAATCATTTTAATATTTACACCTTAAACTTAAACTTAAACTTAACTTATGTACAGTGCCGCCCGTCCCTGGGCGGCTTGCCTAATCCCTGATTGGACTGCAGCTCGCCGCTCCCTGTGGCGGGGCTGCAGTGACCTGTGGCTTGGGTTCCCCACAGCCTTTTGCTGTTAATCGGGGACTGCGTTTTGTCAAGGATTTCTCAAGTCGGCGTTTACTGGGAGCGGGGGACTCGGGCCAAGGTTTTACTGGCTGAGGTGTTCGAGTTGACCTGCGAAAAGATACTTTGGGCGTGGCTCCCTTAGCGAGTGGACCTGCGGGTGGGACCTTAGCTCTCACAGCCCGTGGCTCTTCCACGACTGTGAGCTTCGGCTCCCTCCCCTCAGGCTCCGCCCCTTCAGGATTTGGGTCTGTGGCAGACGACTCCTCCTCACCTGTCCCTACAGGTGGAGGATCTCCGCCCCCAATTTCTACCTCCCCCACGCTCGAGTCGAGGGCGGGACCTCCGTCCTCCAACTCCACCTCCTCCAGAATCGTGTCGAGGGCGGGACCTTGTTGTTTGGGCCCCTCCTCATCCGAGTCCCAGGCCATAGGGGAAACCTCCCCCCAGGTGGGCAGGACAGCTTCTCCTTCCAAGCAGGCTACAACGCCAGCTTGTGTGGTCTGTGACTCATCGCGCGCTTCAGGCTGAGGATCTTTACCCTCAGACCTGGCTTCGGTTGCTGATGCTCTAGCACCCGGTTTAAACAATTTGCACTGATTGATGTGAAACCATTTACAAGCCCTTAGCTGACGCTCTAAACTGCCAGCCCTCGCTGTTAACCTAGCGTTCTCCTCCCTTAAAGCCTGCTCAACTAACTTAGCCTCCCCAACCTGGCACCGCAGGTATTCCTTCATTTTACAGGAGGTCTCTTCCTGTGCGTGTCTTTCTGGGGGCACAGGTCGACAGGCTGCGCTGGCTCTAGTCATTTGGGCACAGCGGTCGGGGTTTCGGGAACGACAAGACCAGTAGTGACAGCTATTTTCCCCTGCGAAATCATCAGAGACCGCGTTGTCTCTATGATTGATTCAATCGCAGCGGGATCCATAACTGCACCAGCTCCTTGTGCTGGGGCAGGAGCTACGGCTTGGGTTTGGGCTGGTGCTGGGGCGGCGGTCTGGGCTTACATAAGAACATAAGAACATAAGAAATAGAAGCAGGAGCAGGCCAATTGGCCCCTCGAGCCTGCTCCACCATTCAATAAGATCATGGCTGATCTGATCCTAACCTCAAATCTTCTATCACTCTCCATCCACCCGAGCCCATGTGAACTCCCGGGAGAGGCGAAAAACCAGATAAAAGACCCAATGGCCAATTTGGGAGAAAAAAATCTGGGAAATTCCTCTCCGACCCATCCAGGCAATCGAAACTCGTCCAGGAGATCACTGTCCCTATATTTTCTACAGTACTTACCTTCTGTAAAGGCGATCTCCACCCCAGCCAGGAACAGGAATAGAACCATCTCCTGAAATCTAACACAGAATTAGAACACAGTAGGAGCAGAACCAGGCTACACGGCCCCTGGGCCCACTCCACTACCCACAGGGCCATGACCATTCCGAACCTAGACTCATGTCCAATTTCCTGCCCGCTCCCCGTAACCCTTAATTCCCTTTACTTCTAGGAAACTATCTATTTCTGTTTTAAATTTATTTAATGATGTAGCTTCCACAGCTTTCTGGGGCAGCAAATTCCACAAACCTACCACTCTCTGAGTGAAGAAGTTTCTCCTCATCTCAGTTTTGAAAGAGCAGCCCCTTATTCTAAGATTATGCCCCCTAGTTCTAGTTACGCCCATCATTGGGAACATCCTCACCGCATCCACCCGATCAAGCCCCTTCACAATTTTATATGTTTCAATAAGATCGCCTCTCATTCTTCTGAACTCCAATGAGTAGAGTCCCAATCTACTCAACCTCTCCTCATATGACCACCCCCTCATCCCCGGGATTAACCGAGTGAACCTTCTTTGTACTGACTCGAGAGCAAGTATGTCTTTTCTTAAGTATGGACACCAAAACTGTATGCAGTATTCCAGGTGCGGTCTCACCAATACCTTGTACAACTGCAGCAATACCTCCCTGTTTTTATATTCTATCCCCCTAGCAATAAAAGCCAACATTCCATTGGCCTTCTTGATCATTTGCTGCACCTGCATACTAACTTTTTGAGTTTCGTGCACCAGGACTCCCAGATCCCTTTGTACTACAGTACTTTCCAGTTTCTTGCCATTAAGATAATAACTTGCTCTACGATTTTTCCTGCCAAAGTGCATAACCTCACACTTTCCAGTATTGTATTCCATCTGCCAAATCTCTGCCCACTTACTTAGCCTGTCTATGTCCCTTTGCAGGTTTTTTATGACCTCCTCACTCACTACTTTCCATCCCATCTTTGTATCATCTGCAAACTTTGATATGTTACACTTGGTCCCCTCCTCCAAATTGTTAATATAGATTGTAAAGAGTTGGGACCCAGCACTGACCCCTGCGGAACACCACTAGTTGCTGATTGCCAGTCTGAGAACGAACCATTTATCCCAACTCTCTGCTTTCTGTTAGAGAGCCAATCCTCCACCCACGCCAGAATATTACCCCCAATCCCATGATTATTTATCTTGAGCAATAATCTTTTGTGTGGCACCTTGTCAAATGCCTTTTGGAAGTCTAAATACACTACGTCCACTGGTACCCCTTTATCCACCCTGTATGTTACTTCCTCAAAAAACTCAAGCAAATTTGTCAAACATGACTTCCCCTTCATGAAACCATGCTGAGTTCGTCCTATTAAATTATGTTTATCCAAATGTCCCGCTACTGTCTCCTTAATAATGGACTCTAACATTTTACCAACCACAGATGTTAGGCTAACAGGTCTATAGTTTCCAGCCTTCTGCCTACTACCCTTTTTAAATAAGGGTGTTACATTAGCAGTTTTCCAATCTGCCGGGACCTTTGCTGAGTCCAGGGAGTTTTGGAAAATTATTACCAATGCATCCACAATCCCTACCGCCACTTCCCTCAAGACCCTAGGATGCAAGCCATCAGGTCCAGGGGATTTATTCGCCTTGAGTCCCATTATTTTACCAAGTACCACTTCCTTAGTGATTTTAATCGTATTTAGCTCCTCCCCCCCAGGGCCCCCTGTTTGTCCAGTGTTGGGATATTCTTAGTGTCCTCTACCGTAAAGACTGATACAAAATAATTGTTCAGCGTTTTTGCCATCTCCATGTTTCCCACCATTAATTTCCCGGTCTCATCCTGTAAGGGACCAACATTTACTTTAGCCACCCTTTTTCTTTTTATATAACTATAGAAACCTTTGCTGTCTGTTTTTATATTTTTTGCTAATTTACTTTCATAATCTATCTTCCCTTTCTTAATCAATCTTTTAGTTATTTTTTGCTGTCTTTTAAAGACTTCCCAATCTTCTATCCTCCCACTCGATTTGGCTACCTTATATGCCCTTGTTTTTAGTTGGATACTATCCTTAATTACTTTACTTAGCCACGGATGGCTATCTTTTCTTTTACACCCTTTTTTCCTCAGTGGAATATATTGGGCTTGGGCTGTGGGAAATCTCCCTTTATTATCCTTCCACGGATTTCTACAGTCCTTACGCCAATGTCCATCCTTCCCACACCCGTAGCAATTGAGCTTGGCTTGGACAGGGCGATTCCCCTCCTGACACCACTCCTTCTTGCTTGGGGCTGCAGGTTTTGCCTCATGCACCTTTCCCTCTGGGGAGGTGTTTCCTGACCTCTGCAGTTCTTGTATGCAACATTTAGCTGACGGAGCACCATCTCCTCCGTGACACCGGGACCTTGGGGATCAAACCAAGACCTGGCTAGGGCCCGTATCTCTGGCAAGCTGTTGGTAACCAAGCAATGGAGCCAATGAACCTGCTGTTCGTCGCTCATTGCAGCCCGTTCACGCATACCCGGACAGCTGCATCGATACACTGGCCACAGCCTTTCTGCGAAAACCCATGGAGGTTCTCCAGATAGCTGCACGGTCCCTTCTACACGGTCGAACGGACTACCGTCGTCCACTCCCATTACTTCTAAAACTTCCTCCCTGAGATCCATATACCCTTTCCGTCCCCTCTTACTATCCACTGAGAGGCACTGAAGGATCGTGCAATCCAGGGAGAAAAGCAACAGTTTCACCTGTTCCTGATCATCACAGTCATTAATGGCTGCTGTTTCCTCTATCTCCCTGAAGTGAATCGAGGGATCTCCCTTTACTGTGAGTCATGTGAGGTGGCTCACCATGGACCTTAATTGCGGGCCAGCGTAGGGCACCACGAGCTGGTTCTGGTGGGGTCCGATACCGCCATCGGCAGCGTTGGGACCGAACCTCTGGTGCCGAGCGGGACACATTGGTGCCAGTCCCGGCTTTGCTACCAGTGGTTCTTCCTCACACTCCACCTCGGCTACCTCCTCTTTCACTACCCCCTCCTTTTCCGACCAAGTCTCACAATAGCTCGGCGGTGCTGAGGGCTTGGTGGCTGGTACCACAATGACCTCAGCTGGAATCGGCTGTCTTGATTCCTTTAAAAAGTCCATGTGACTAGCTTTCGGGCTGACGAGACACACCATGCCTTTTGCCTTTACCAGGGCCGTTCTTAGGTCCTCTATGGTCTTTTGGCAGGGGCCGTGGTCTGTGCTCTCAAACCCGTGCTCGAGGGTTAGCTTGTAAGCTGCCTTAAGCTCCACTACTCTCTCCTCCTGCGCTCTTAGCTGTTGTGCGAGGCAGGCGTTTTTCTCCCGTATCCTCATTTCATTGATGTTTGCCTCAGTAACCTGGCACTCCAGGTACTCTATCCTAGCCTGATGTTGACTAGCTACCACTTGGCGTTCCTGATTCAGCGCGTGAAGCGCTGTGATGAGTTTTTCCCCACCCATGGCCTTTTCCTCTATCTCTGCTGCCTGGGTTGTGATCTTGGCTGCCTGTGCTGCAACGACCCGGTCCAAGATCTGGACCTGCTTCTTGTAACACATCAGCCACACTGCCTTCTCCACTGACTTCTTATGCTCTTTGCTCTCTGTCCACCTGATGGCTCCGTCCACCAGACGCCCATCCAGCAAGAGATTGGAAATCCACTGATTAGTGAGATTTACCTTGCCAAAGACATAATCTGCTGTCCTCTCATCCATTGCATTTCGACCATTCAAACTTGGATCTACTGCATTGCAATCCTGCTGCCAGAGTCCCCATGGTCGCCATTTTCTGTAAGGGGTTTTAGATCGCAGAGGTTTCTCTCTCTAGAGGCCTCTCTCTCTTGCACTGTAAAACCTTGAGTGGTTCGACCCACTCGCCCCTTAGATTCTATACTCTGGACTTTGGGGCAGGAACTACAATGTAGAGAAAACTCTTGTAGACCAAGTTTGATGAAACAAAATGAAATTTTATTGCATATGGAAAAATAAATCAAATGCAAACAGATAAGAGAGTACATGGGAGGGAGAAACACAAACAAATCATAACGACACAATACTAACTAAGGCAAATACAGGCATCTTATACTCTACAAAGATCATCATGAAATAAGGAAACACACGGAACATCGAGGGACAACTCATGTTAATTGTATCCTTAAATCCCCCCCATAAACCTATCTAGATCTGATTGTGAAGGGCCAGAAACATGCTCACCAATCCAACTAGGAAGTGCCAGGTTTTGAAAGCAAGTCTGTGTTTTGATCCCTTCAGGTGCCCCGTCTCCTCGTGGATCGTGGAACCCCTGTGAGCTGTGCCACACCTCTCTCCTGAGGTGGGGGTTGGGGCGGCTGGACACCGGCGGGCCTGGATGTCGGCGGGGTCGAGGATCGTCGGCTCGACCCTGGTCAGAGGAGCCTTGGGCTGGTCTCCATATATGTTCCTTCATTTTTCGTCTCTTCCCGAGCCGGAGTGGCTGGAAGGTTTCTTCTCTCGGGGTTTTATCCTGAAGCGACTCCTCTTCACCCACTGCCAGTCGGTCGTGTGTCTCTGAGTGTAGCTGTGTCTCCAACTGTTACTGTCCAACTCCGACTCCTCCAATTATACTTTTCCTTCAGGAGCCTCCACTTCCCGCCCAAAATCAGGTTAGTCTTTGTTTAGCTTTTGGCGAGCTGGGAGCACAGCGGGGTAGTTATTATATTTTAAAATGTTTTTGATGGCCGGTAAAGGCCCATCTCTGGTCTGGAATGACCTTCATTGTTTTTAATGTCCTGCTGATCTCGTTATCTAGTCCTTGGTGCTGTTCTCATGAATATGAAATTGTCCCCTTTTGTCTGGATCAACATTTAGATGGCCTCTGTCTCCAGGCTGATCTTGACTGGATCTGCATCTAATCCATATGTATATGTGTGGGTCTGGTTTCGTTCTCTCAGAAATGGCTTCCAGAACTTACTGTGGGTTGAATCCACAAAGCTGTCTGAGGATTCGCAGGAACCATTTTAAAATGTCCCAATAAGCCGGTCACATGGTATGGCAGCCATTTTGTATGCCCCTTTTTCTGGGCTTCTTTTAAAAACAGTCTTTAAAATCATGGCCTCTTCTGCCATTTGACCCTTCTTAATGTAAAGTCCAATTTTGCGAATCCTACACTGCCTCTATACTACCCTCTAAAGTATGCGCATTACCAGTATTTGAGCTGGTGCCTGCGAGTGTGAGATTGGGTGACGGTGTCTCTTCTTCTCCATCACTCTTCATTTGCTTTTCCTGCACTGGCTGGGCAGGTTGGAGTTCTTGGGTATCTGAAAGGAGAAAGGCACAAGGGTAGGGTTGTGGTGAGGAGGGGTGGGGAAAGCAAGATGTGGATGCTTACACCGTCAGCAGCTTGTAAGTGAAAATAAATTGTGGGATGAGGGGGTAGTGGGATGTGAGAAGGAGGATTAGGTATGAGCATACCATCATCATCAATGGTTTCAGTCCTGCCGCTGGCTACGGCCTCAGTAATGGCCTCTCCAATAATGGTGAGCACCTACTCCTCCACCTAGGTAAGGATATGCAGTCTTTTCCCTCGTCTACTGGTTAGCTGCTACTGCCTGTGATTATGAGCCACTTTGCCCTGCAAGAGAAAAGGAAGCGTGTCAGTGAGTGTGGTGCAAAGTGTTTGGGCGATGTGCCAATCATGGGTGACTAGCTGGCAGTTTGTGCAAGGTGTGAGATGTTGGTGTGAGACTTGCAACAGTGGTAAGTGTGTGAGGGTGAGGTGAATGTGAGGTATGAGTCATGATTGACAGAGATTGTTGGTAGGTGAATGATGGGGGTGTGGTGCATTGAGCAATGTGTGAGGCTAGTGGTGCAGTTGGTGGGAGACAGCATTTGAAAATGCATTCACTGACCTTGACCACTCATGTGACATCATTGAACATCAATCGGCACTGCATCCAGGTCCACGTGGCTAGACTCCTGGCATTGACCGCTTCGGCTATCTGCTCCCACTGCCTTCACACTGTGTGTCTAGAAGGCCTCCTGTCTCCTCCTTTCCACCCTCTGCACTAAGACCTCTAGTGCTGCATCTGAGAACCTTGGAGCCCTTTCTCTGGCCTGTTGAGCCATTATTCAGTTACTCTTGCCTCCACAACCAGTTCCAGCAGCTGCTGCAGGCAGAATGCACCACCCCTTTAAGAGGTGCAGACTGACTTTAAGAAGTGGAGGCTAGCTTTAATTGGAGATCGCATCACACGAACTTGGGCCCCCTGCTGAGCGTTCAGCCACTCAGCAGCTCATTCAGTGCTGGGCTAAATGCTGCAATCATTGTAATTAGCAGGCAGAACGAAGGTCGCATGCTGCATTCCTTTGAACGGGCGCAGGCCGATCCCCGTGCCTGTTTTCATGTCCAATCCAATTTTTAGCCCATAGAAACTACTTTGAGTCTTTATAATGACTCCTACAACTTTTGCCATCCTGTGCAGCCGTTTATTTTTAATTGTGCACACTCCTTAATATTTTCCCAGAAGCCCTTTAAAGATATCCAACCCAGGCTTCAAGCATGCACTGCCCATGATTGTATGATATGTCTCGGCAGCATGCAAGGTCTCTCAGGAATTATCTTACAGTGTTCCACTTGTAACCCTGACTATTCGAACCAATTCATGACTTAACCTCCCACTACTTGTGGGGTAAACTTCATACCACCAGCACTTTATCGCAAAACTCCAAACCCATGAACATAATTAAAAATAAGCAAGTTATGCTTGGTTTATTTTTAATTATATATATATATTAGTGGTGGGAAGTTTTGCTATGGAATGCCACTGGTTTGAAATTAATCACGTAACCAACGTAAGGCTAAGAGGCTCATGTCAGTTGAATTTTCTAAATCACTGACTACAGCTGATGAAATGAGTCAAGCAGGCTTCAAATCAAAATTTCTAATTTTGTCTCAGATATTTAGTGAAACGGCTTTATATAAATTGAACTAAAATTACGTTTTTAATTGGTTAATGCTGTTTCTGGATGGAAGCGTCTTTTTACTTGAGAAATGTTTTTGTATTTGATTAGTTTTAATTAACTGTATAAATGTTTTATTGATACCAAGAATATTTTATCATAGTTAAGTTTTCTGAAGTCGCATGAAACGTACTTTCTGTATCGTCTTTGATAACTGTATGGAAACTGTATTTACATTTTACATTTTTAAGGAAATACCGAAGGGAATTAGACTGAGTCCAGTTAAATTACTCACAATTATTTAATTTAAACAGCCCTGAAAACAATCCTATGAGATAGGATTAGTATTAAAACACAGATTTTTTACAAAGTTACATTTCATTTTTGTGTGGAGCAGGTATTCGGACATTTGTTGTCAGTGTAATAAATGAGCTTATTAGTATCAGCCTTGGCTCAGTGGCAGCCCTCTTGCCTTCTGAGTTATGAAGGTCATAGGTTCAAGTCCCACTCCAGAGATTTGAGTACAAAATCTAGATTAATACCTCAGTACTGTACTGTGGGAGTGCGACACTGTCAGAGGCCCCATCTGCCCTCTCAGGTGGATGTAAAAGATCCCATGAAGACCAGCAGAGGGGTTTTCCCCAGTGTCCTGACCAATATTTATCTCTCAACCAAAATCACATAACAGATTAAAGGGTCAGTTATTTCACTGCTATTTGTGGAAACTTGCTGTGTGCATATTGGCTGCTGTGTTCCCTATATTACAACACTGATTACAGTTCAAAAGTATTTAATTGGCTGTAAAGCACTTTGGAACATCCTGAGGTTGTGAAAGGTGCTATATAAATGTAAGTTCTTTCTTTTTTTCTTAGAAGCTATATAGATAATTGAAGTAATAAACTCACTACGCACTTGGTTTGAGCATAAAGCAAGGTTTTAATCAACTTGTTTCAGAACATGGAAGTCTAGTTGTACTTCACTAGTTCCTGTCTTACAAAATGTCCCTGAAACGCTGGGCCCGCGCCCGAGTATTTATACTCCTTGGACGGTGCCACCAGCTGGCCGACCAGCATTATTTCACAAGTAGTTTCTTGATGATGATGAGATTTATAACATTCTTCCTGCCTAAAAGATGTGGAAGTCCGACGACTTCCTCTTAGCGGATCAGGCGGACCACGAATAGCCGCAGTCTTTTAGATTTTGGTTTATGGCTAGAAGGCACATCTCCCCGGACCGTGTCATGGTCCCTGGTCCGCTTGATCCATACCGGTGGATTGACAGGGCCCGTGTTACTCTGATCGACCCGAGGGAGGCTGGGGAGATCGTGACTCCGGGTGCAAGTCCCCACAGGCGCAGAACTGGCTTCATCCTGTTTAATAGCCGGGGATTGACCAGCATCCTGGCCTCGGGTGGCCATCCCAAGGGGAGCGCTCGGCTCCGCGAGTGGATCTGCAGCAAGCAGATCTCTCGATGTCCCAGGTAGGGCGTCATCTTTGGGGGAGCGCAGAGTGTCGGCATCATCCCCGTGGGACCCTCCATCAGTTGGGTTCGTGGAACCGGCTGGACAGGGAACCAGGTCCCGGAGCAAAACGGTGGACTCCCGGTTATCAGGGCACCGCACGTGCGCGTACATGAGATTGACGTCCGTGAGTTCTACCTCGTCGACGAGAGGATCATTTTTAGACGATCGGACGAATCTTCGGAGCAGCACAGGGCTGAGAGCTGCCAACCATGATGGTAGAGACGTCCCATGGGTGGAGTGATGCTGGAAGCTGAAGAATCGCTCGTGAGGTGTGACATTGGTAGAAGTAGAAAGGAGAGACCTGATGGAATGCAACACGTGAGGGAGCATAGTTTCCCACTGCTGGTCTGGTAGGTTGCGTGACCTCAGCGCAAGATGAACAGCGTTCCAAATGATAGCGTTGTACCTCTCAACCTGTCCGTTACCGATGGGATGGTACGGTGTCGTTTTACTTGTGGCGATTCCCCGTTGGGAGAGATAACTTTTGAGTTCACTTGACATAAAGGAGGGACCCCGATCGGAGTGGATGAAATTGGCCGTACTGCAAAGGGAAAAGACTTGATCAAGGCATTTGATCACTGTGGAAGTAAGCATATTGGGACAGGGGAAAGCAAAGGGAAAACGTGGATATTCGTCCACCATAGTCAATAAGTAGGTGTTTCGTGTTGAGGAAGGCAATGACCCTTTAAAGTCAATGCTGAGTCGCTGCATAAGCTGCATAGGCTGCATAGCATGTATGAGCAAGCCATCCAATGGACAGAAGAATTGCGGTTTTAATTCCGCACAAATTCTACAGGAGGAGCACGTTCTTTTCCCATCTTCCATAGAAAATGGGAGATTTTTAGATCGCACAAAGTGCAACATACGGGTAACGCCAGGATGGCATAAGTCAGTATGAAGATCCGCAAGAGTCGAAGTTGACATAGAAGAGCAGAATGCCCATGTGAGGGTATCCGGGGCCACATTCACTTGGTCGGGTCGATAATGTATGGTGTATCCAAAGGCGGCCAATTCCATCCCCCAGAGTTGTATTTTGTTTTTCTTGATCTTAGTGCATTTCCGGTTATCCAGCTTAAAGGCCACGGAGCGCTGATCGGTTATAAGTGTGAAATGGCGATGAGCGAGAAAATGACTCCATTTACGTACCGCTTCGATGATGGCCGTACCCTCCTTCTCGACAGGAGGATAATGGAGCTCGCTACCCTGCAAAGTTCTGGACAGAAATGCAATGGGTCGACCACCTTGATTCAAGGTAGCCGAGATTGCCACATCCGATGCATCGCACTCGACCACGAAAGGAAGGTTTTCATCAATGGAACAAAGCGTGGCTTTTTCCAGTTGTCACTTGAGGAGGTTGAAAGCTGAAATAGCCGTTGCCTCCAATGGAAATGACTTTGCGTGAAGCAGGGGCTGGATCTTGTCGGAGAAGTGGGGTATCCATTTTGCATAATAGGCGAACATGCCGAGTGCCCAAGGAAGAGAGCCGAGATTCGTAGGGGGAGGGAGCTCCTGAAGCAGACGAAGTCACTCCAGATCCGGTTTGATGACACCGTTGCTCACCCAGTAGCCAAGGATGTTGACTGATGGTACTGATTTCACAGATTTGGACACATCTAAGGTTAAGTTGCGAGGACGGAGAACGTCAAAAAATTTTTGGAGGTTGGCATCATGCTCCTTCTGGTCATGACCAGCAATGGCGATATTATCCAGATATGGAAAAATGTCCGTTAAGTTCTCCTGCTTGACTAGGCTATCCATTGCCCATTGAAAGACGGCCACCCCATTGGTGACCCCAAATGGAAGGCGACAAAACTTGTAAAGCCGAACATTGGCCTCAAAGACCGTATACTTTTTGTCAGAGTCCTTTAATGGTACTTGATAATATGCGCTCTTAAATCAAAGGTTGAAAATACCTTGTAGTTAGCAAGGTTATTTGTAGTGTATGTAACCTGTACTACCTTAAGAGGATACCTTAAGGTGATGGACTACTTTTTGATGGCTCCTGTACATTGTAGTACCGGTGGTGACCACACCGGTATATAAACCCTGCGGAGCAAAGTGTATCTCAGTTCAGCCCTGACCCTCAATCACTAAAGACCTGTTTACTTACTTCTGTAGTCTGTGTCCTGTTATTCAGTATAACTGCATTTGAAAACACAGACTCAACAGTGGCGACGAGTCTGATCTTACCTAGCAGCAGTTTTGCATCAAAGGAAGCTTCGTCCTCAGAAACGGGCGTCGAACAAGGGCATCCGCCCTCAACATTCTGCTGAGCACTGCATCGCACGGGAGGCCATCGGGAACCCGGGTTGGTTTCTGGCCACGAAGTCAAACATCAGTGAGCATCCCTTCGACGACAGCGGCGGGTAAGCCCGATCGAGCAGCACGGGGGGGAAGTCGGCCGAGTTGTCAGTGGGAGAAGGGGAGGTAAAATGACGAAAAGGGCGGAGAACACGACCACAGCCGGTGTCAGGGGCCGGACTGCAATCGGGGCAGAGACGCGCAGCAGCCAGAAAAGCGTTTATGGCCACAAGGACTGCGGGAGTGGCGGGGAACAAGAGCAGCAGCGCATGGGAAAATAAAGGACCGCTGGGAGGCGTGGATGGCAACAGCGCGGGAATCACCATTTTGAGTCGGCGGGGGAAGAAGACAAGCGCGGGAAAAGCCGCCAAGCGCGGGAAAAGCCGCCATCTTAAATAGAAAAAAAAAATTATAATAATATCCGAAGGGAAAGGAGAAACTCGGCAAGGATGCCAAAAACGGGTAACATCACGGCTTTTGATAACGATGTGGAAGATTGAGCCACTTATATGGAACGCATCGAAGTTTACTGTACAATGAATGAGGTACCGAATGATAAGAAAGCACTAACCCTATTAAACTCGATGGGTGCGAAGACGTACGGGTTATTAAGGAACCTTGTAACCCCAGACAAACCGGTAGGGAAGAGTTTCGCGGATAATGTTACTATCCTGCAAGAGCATCTAAACCCCACGCTGCTACTGATAGTGGAACGATTTAAATTCTACAAAAGAATTCAACTTAAAGAAGAAAGCAACGCTGAATTCCTAACAGAACTGTGCAAGTTATCAAAGTACTGCCAGTTCGGAACAGGACTAGCAGACGCACTGAGAGATAAGTTTGTGTGTGGGCTCCTAAGGGAAGGAACCCAGAAGCGGCTGCTACAGGAAAAGGACCTTACGCTGGACAAAGCTTTCAGCATTGCAGCATCCCACGAGGCAGCAGCACGGGGCACTGCAGAGATACAGCAAAGGCCATTGGAATTCAGCACCAATGAAATGGCATTGGGCACAGTAAAGTGCTATCGTTGTGGAAGGACAACGCATGACCAGAACCAGTGCTGGTTCAAAGATAAAGAATGCAGGCAATGTGGCAAACTTGGTCACATAGCGAGAGTATGCCGGTCAGGAAAGAAGACCAGCAGCAAAAAGTCACCGCAGGAGAAGTACAAAAAAGTACACAAGGTGACAGAGAACAGTTCGGATGAACAGAAGACGGATTCAGACTCCAGCAGTAAGGAAATGGGTTGTCTGAAAATACATAATGTGGGTAACACAGCAGACCACCAAACTATCTGGGTCATGCTTCGGATAGCAGGAGTCCAAGTGAAGATGGAATTGGACACTGGGTCAGCATTAACGGTCATGAATAAGCAAGATTACAAAAGGTTATTCTCGCACATTCCCCTGAGGGATACGGAGATTGTATTGAAAACATACACGGGGCAAATAGTATACCCCAAAGGAAAGATAAAAGTAAATGTGGTCTACAATGGTAAAGAAAGTCAGAAAATGGACTTGTATGTGTTATCTGATGGAGGTCCACCACTACTGGGACGGGAATGGATCCGGAGAATAAATGTGGACTGGCATTCCATACAAGCACTGACTGTAGATGCCTGTAAGGAGGACGACGTCAAACCTAAACGACTGTCCAAAATCTTAGACGATGCTAAGGAGGTGTTCCAACAGGGACTTGGAACACTGAAAGGAATTACGGCAACCATCAAGGTTGCAGAAC
Organism: Somniosus microcephalus; assembly: GCF_052327205.1. NCBI lineage: Eukaryota > Metazoa > Chordata > Chondrichthyes > Squaliformes > Somniosidae > Somniosus > Somniosus microcephalus. The sequence goes on from NC_140996.1 coordinate 105,763,689, forward strand.
ATGCAAACCCAAATTTTTTCAAAGCCAGACCGGTGCCTTATGCGATACGACCTGCTGTGGAAGCAGAGCTGGAAGGGCTAGAACGTTCAAGGGTACTGTCCAAGGTGGACTGGAGCGAATGGGCCACACCCATTGTTCCTGTCATGAAGCGTTCGTTGAGCAACAAGCCGGGGGAACCTGGGAAGGTTCGCATCTGTGGCAATTTCAAGATCACGGTTAATCCGGTTCTTCACACAGTGCAATATCCGCTTCCGCGGATTGAAGATATCTTTGCTTCGCTGTCTGGCGGGAAACACTGCACTAAGATAGACCTGGTGCAGGCGTACCTACAGATGGAAGTTGATGAAGCGTCACGCCTGTATCTCACGATCAACACACATAAGGGCTTATATCGGTATAATAGACTGGTTTTTGGAGTGGCATCGGCTCCAGCGATTTGGCAAAGGGCCATGGAGCAGGTATTGCAGGGAATCCCAGGCACACAATGCTACCTGGATGAAATCCTGATTACAGGAGATAACGTTAAGGATCACCTCGCGAATTTGGAGCAGGTGCTCATCAGATTGAAAGAATGTGGGCTCAGAGTTAATCGCCAGAAATGCGAGTTCTTTCAAAAGTGAATCTCGTACTGCGGCCACGTCATTGACCGGGAGGGGCTCCATAAGTCACCTGACAAGATCGAAGCTGTTGTAAAAGCTCCTGCACCGGAAAATGTATCCCAGTTGAGGTCGTTCCTCGGGTTGGTTAACTATTACCACAAGTTTCTTCCAAATTTATCCACGGTGTTACACCCGCTAAACACTCTTTTGCAAATGGGAATACCATGGAAGTGGAGCGATGATTGTAAGCGGGCTTTTCAAAAGAGCAAGGCACTGATCACCTCTAAGGAAGTGTTGGCTCACTTTAACCCAACGCTGCCTATTCGCTTAGCTTGTGATGCTTCTCCATATGGTATCGGGGCAGTGCTTTCACATAAGTTTCCAGATGGCTCGGAAAGGCCAGTCGCTTTCGCATCCAGATCATTGACCTCCGCTGAGCGCAACTATGCTCAGATAGAGAGGGAGGCTCTCAGCCTCATGTGGGGAGTTAAGAAATTTAACCATTACCTGCAAGGCCAAAAGTTTACGCTGCTGACAGATCACCAGCCGTTGGTTTCCATTTTCAACCCTAAGAAGGGTGCTCCGGTAATGACGGCGCAGAGGCTTCAGAGATGGTCCGTTTTCCTAGGGGCACATCAATATGATATTGAATTCAAAGGTACAAAGCAACATGGTAATGCTGATGGGCTGTCGCGTCTGCCACTACCTACAGCGGAAGAGGCACCGGCAGTTGACCCTGTCGAGATATTTCACTCGACCATCATCGAATGCTTACCAGTCACCAATGCGGGTATGAGAGAGAGACCCGAAATGACCCAACACTGTCTCAGGTCTACGACTTGACAGTAAAGGGATGGCCAGCACATGGCGAACCACTGTTACCAGCATTCTCAGCCAGATGAGAACAGCTGTCCGTATGTCAAGGAACATTGATGTATGGAACAAGGGTGATTATTCCTCCTAAATTAAGGGAGAGAGTTCTGAAAGAATTGCACGAAGGTCATCTGGGGGAGTCAAGATGAAAAGCCTTGCTAGGGCTTATGTGTGATGGCCAGGTATCGACAAACAAATAGAGGATCTGACTAAAAGCTGCTCAGGGTGCCAAAAAGTTCAAAATGCACCTCCAATTGCACCGCTGCATCCATGGGAATGGCCTTCAGCCCCATGGCAACGTGTGCATATCGACTTTGCAGGTCCATTCATGGATTCCATGTTTTTGATAGCAGTAGACGCACATTCCAAATGGCCAGAAGTGATTAAGATGTCGACCACTACCTCTGAGAAGACGATCGCAGTTCTAGGAACCATATTTGCAAGGAATGGGTTGCCGGAGCAAATATATTCAGACAACGGACCACAGTTCGTGTCAGAAGAATTCCAGAAATTCATGAAAAAGAATGGGGTGAAACACTATACATCTGCCCCATATCATCCGGCTACAAATGGGTTGGCCGAGAGATTTGTACAAACGTTCAAAAAGGCGATAAAGGCCATGAGTGAAGACCATATTCCACTACAACACAAGGTGGACAATTTCCTGATGGCGTATCGAAACGCCACGCATGCAGTGACAAATCAAAGCCCTGCCATAATGTTCTATGACAGAAGGTTGCAGTCTCGGTTGGATTTGTTAAAACCCAATGTGCGACGGGAAGTCGAAAACAAGCAATTCCAGCATGTAAATAACAAGGCCACTCGTAGTTTTGAAATAGGACAACCAGTGTTGGCCAGGGACTATAGGGTTGATAAATGGCAACCTGGAACAATTCGTGCACGACAAGGACCCTTGATGTACACGGTAGACGTTGGAGAGAACGTAATACGACGTCATGCTGACCAACTTGTGGAATCGAGAACAAGGGTCGACCCCATGTCTACGGCAGAGACACCAGTTGAAGAACTTATTGAGCCTGTAGCATCTACCTCAGACTCGAACATATATGATGATGTTAAATCCATAGGAGATCAAGTGGATGAGTCACCCCAGCAACGAGAACCAGAGACCGCTGAAAGGCATTATCCGGGCCGGATCAGGAGGCCTCCTCAGAGACTGAATCTTTGAACAGCTCTTGTGTGTAAATTGTATATATGTTATCCATGTAATGTTTAATTTGGGGTGTACACTGTTAAGCTAAAAGGAGAGGAATTGTAGTGTATGTAACCTGTACTACCTTAAGAGGATACCTTAAGGTGATGGACTACTTTTTGATGGCTCCTGTACATTGTAGTACCGGTGGTGACCACACCGGTATATAAACCCTGCGGAGCAAAGTGTATCTCAGTTCAGCCCTGACCCTCAATCACTAAAGACCTGTTTACTTACTTCTGTAGTCTGTGTCCTGTTATTCAGTATAACTGCATTTGAAAACACAGACTCAACATTATTGACCATGTCATCAATGCGTGGTAGTGGGTAGGCATCCAGGTCGGTATAATGGTTAATAGTTTGCGAGTAATCGATGCAAAGATGTTTCTTGTTTTGCTTCAGAGGATTTTTGACAACGACGACTTGAGCCCGTCAGGAAGATTAACACGGCTCAATGATACCATCAGCTAGAAGGTGAGCGATTTCTGCCTCGATAAAGGATCGATCATCTTGGCTGAAACGTCGTGATTTAGTGACTATGGGCTTACATCGGAGGGAAAGATTGGTAAACAAGGAGGGCTCGTCGAGCGAAGCCGCCAAAAGTGCACAAAACAGTACTTTGGAAATAGTAAGTTCCGGCTTTGACCCTCCAAACTCTAAAGTGAGTCTTTTGTGTTGTTTCTGGAAATCCTGTCCCAGGAGCACATCACTGCATAGGTTCTTGAGCACCCCGAGCTGGGTGGAGAAATAAGTGGGGTCATTGAAAATAAGGTCGACAAGACAAAAGCCGGAAGAATTGGTGGTCAGTGTCGTCAGAGCCATTGCAATTTCCCTGTCCGAGGGGTAAATACGCAGTTTTAACTTACTGACAGCCTGCTCACTAATGAAGCTGTCAGAGCTGCATGAGTCGATTAGTGCACTCAAAATGTGTTCATTTACCGAAACCTTCGTGGCTGCATGGGACAAACTTTGGGGAAAAACAGCTGTGATGGGAGGAGGGGCAGTTTTACCCTTGACAACTGAAAAAGCCTGAGATTGCAATGCAGAAGCCAACTGAAATCCTGTATAGAGCAGGATGTAATCCTTTGGTTACCTCATGGGATACCTATCTAAAGAAGAGAAAGTGGTAGAACAAGGAATTTATGTTGTACAAGGTCTCTAGTAAGTGCTCTTGGACCAGCTGGCGATTCAAACTCTCAGGCTAGTATGAAGAGTGGATGCGGTACATATAGGAAAACTTGACTATAAAGCCAAGTATCCCAACTCTTCAGGAGGGCACTGGATTAAACTGAATCATTCTGAAAAACTTTTTCACTATCTTGTTTTCGCCATTGTGTATCCACTTCAATGCTACCAGGGGCGAAAGAGAAGATTGCCAGACATGGATGACAAGATGTGATTTCTTATATAGTTGCACCCACAGAGTGAGGTACAGGTGTTGCCATAATCAGACATCACAAGCATCCCACATTGAGTGGAACATCAAGCATTTAAATGCAGAATACTGTCCATCTCATGGAGATTCAGAAAAGTTATTTTTAAAATTGGGATTTTGCAAAAGGTCCATGGCAAACTATTGTTGTTAGTTTCACTGTGGACCCCTCCTCACCTAGCCCCAGTTGATGAATTCAGGTGGATCGATCTTTCTTATTGGACACCTGCTGCTGGCAATCAGTGACATGACACTATCTCCAGTGTTCTGGGATGGAAAATAGAGCAGTCGAACAGGCCATGAAAAGTTACTAGTTGGAATATTAGAAACGTAAAATTTAGAAATGAAGCAAACAACCTTTGCTTTTACATACAAAAATGATAGACAGGAAAAGACCTACCAGTCCATCCAACCTGCTCCATACAATTGTGATGACTTGTGCATCACAATACATACACTCCCCACCACACCCAGAGCCAAGTAATCTTCTGGGAGAGGCAAAAAACAGATAAAGTCCAAGCCAATTAGGGGAAAAAACTGGTAAATTCCTCTCTGACCTAACTCTTGTACTAGGGGATCTCTGCCCCAGCTGGAAATAGGTCCAGCTCTTGCTCAAAGGAATTCTGATTGAAACTTTGTAGTAAGAGGTTTAGTATGAATGGTGAGCTGTACTCCAATTGCAGCAGATTGGCTTGTTCAAACATTCATATACTCTAACTAAAATGTCATTGCATAGTTAACATAAGAACATAAGAAATAGGAGCAGGAGTAGGCCAATCGGCCCCTTGAGCTTGCTCCGCCATTCAATAAGATCATGGCTGATCTGATCCTAACCGCCAATCTACTATCACAGAACCATCTCCTGAATCTAACAAAATTAGACACACGAAATAGGAGCAGGATCAGGCTACACGGCCCCTGGGCCCGCTCCGCTACCCACAGGGCCATGACCGATCCAAACCTAGACTCATGTCCAAATTCCTGCCTGCTCCCCATAACCCTTTATTCCCTTTACTTCTAGGAAACTGTCTATTTCTGTTTTAAATTTATGTAATGATGTAGCTTCTACAGCTTTTTGGGGCAGCATATTCCATGGACCTACCACCCTCTGAGTGAAGTAGTTCCTCCTCATCTCAGTTACTTTAAGAAAAGCTGCATCAAACAGATGGAAAGATTCTGTCCTACACGTGATATAAACTGACAAGTAAATGATAGGACGAGATCCACCAGTGAGCTGGAACATGGACAAGGTGTAATGGGAAAGGAGCAGTAGGCAATGCAGAGGCCTGTCAGAGTGGGAGGCTCAGGAAGCAAGACATAAAATAGGAGAGCCTACTTGTGGGCGTGTTTTGAGGAGACAGCAGTAGGTCAGGAAAGAAGAAGGTGTAATGATATCAGCAAATAGAGATAGTATTTGCCTGTTCGATTATGATGCCTTAATTGCATGTATTGATTGCTTGTGCCTGACCAGCAGAGGGCATGTGACCGAGAGAAGCAAGGCAGTTAGTTTGGTTTCAGTTTCGTTCTAGATGCATCACAGCATCGTGTCTCCTGTAAAAGCTGTATAAAGAGTTGAACAGACTTTAGATTAAAACTCATTCTCTTTCATAAATGTCTCATCATTGAACCCACAAAGAAATCAATACATGGTGTCAGAAGTGGCTGAAAGAGATGAAGAGAAAAATTCTGAAGTTAAATCAGCTCTCCACAAATTAGCAAGCCAAAAGAGAACATCGTTGCTTACCATTGGAGAATAGCTAACGAAGTGAAAAATGGAAGGTTTACACCCACCGGCGATGCTTCAGTTGACAGGTAATGTGGCTGAAAATTGGAGGAGGTTCAAACAACGTGTGGGGTTGTATTTATCAGCAATCGGAGCTGACGAGAAAAGTGATAATAAGAAATCGTCAGTGTTATTACATGTCGTGGGTGATGAGGCGCTGGAGCTGTATAATAACTTCACATTCGCTGCTAATGGAGACAAAATGAAGTTAGATAAAATAATGGAACAGTTTGAGGCCTACTGCATACCTAAACGTAACGTGACGTTTGAGAGGCACAGATTTTTCACATGTGTACAGAAAACGGGTGAGACTATTAATCAGTATGTGACTGAACTGAGAAACAGAAGCAAATTGTGTGAATTTGGGGGACTGACAGACTCGCTGATAAAAGACAGACTGGTGTGTGGTATTCCAGATAATGGTCTAAGGGAAAGACTGCTAAGAGAGCAAGATCTAGACCTGGGAAAAGCCATAGCACTATGTAGGGCTACAGAGACTGTGAAGTTGCAGGCAAAGGAGCTGTTCAGTGACAGTAGCTGCAACGTGGATGCACTGAGTAAGAACGGACACAAACCATTTAACAAAAAGAGCGCCAATGTGAAAAAAGAGGCGTGGCCAGCGAACGAAAATGAAAAGGACAATCGAAAGTCATGTAGTTGAGGCGGTACACATCATACACCAAGAAAGTGTCCAGCATATGGTAAAACATGCAATAGTTGCAACAAAAACAACCATTATGCCCGTTGCTGCCAGAACTAAATGCAACAAAGCAAGGTCCATGCAGTAGATGAAAGCGACATAGAGGAGTTCTATGTAGATGTTGTGTCTGAAAACAAAAAAGAAGAAAGAGACTGGATGTTGACACTAAAAGTGAATGACATACACATTCCATTTAAATTGGATACTGGAGCACAAGTTAATGTGAAATCAGAGACTGATTTTAAGAAAATTAGACCCAGACCAAAGATACATGGAATAAAAGTGAAAGTGACAGGATACACAGGTACTGATATACCAGTGAAAGGAAGATGCATTGTCAAAGTAACACACAAGGACAGAGAGCACACGCTAGCATTAATCGTGGTGCCAAAGGATGTGTAAGCCATACTAGGTTTAAAAGCCTGTGAGAGACTGAACCTGGTAAAGAGAGTCCTCGTTGTGGAAAGCGAAGGAGAGACAGTCTATGATGAACTGAATGTTGCGTACACACCGGGTAAGCTGATGTATACAGCAGACACGTTGTCCAGAGCTGTTGACCCAGGAGAGCCCGCAAACACAGAGAAAAGACTGATGTACAAGGCTAAAGACAGTGGAACTGACTTCTACCAGAGCATGCTTGTATACCGCACAACGCCGCTCGAGTGTGGTAAGTCACCAGCCCAACTCCTGATGGGACGTCGGCTAAGGTCAAACCTACCCATCCCGGAGAACCTCCTGAAAACAAAAGAGGGGGAGAAAGTGAGGAAGTTCAAAGAACAACAGAAAGAAAAGCAAAAGTACTACTATGACAGAGGAACACAAAACCTACCTGAACTCCACACTGGTGACCAAGTAAGGTTCAAAGACAAAACAAACATATGGACTCAGAAGGGAACTGTCCTGAGTGAAGTTCAACCAAGATCATACACCATTCAGACAGATGAGGGTGCTGTTCTGAGAAGAAATTGTCGAGACCTTCTCATGGGACCAGCCACAGCAGGTCAAGAGACTGATACTGTTGAACAACCTGATCACACAGCTGAGAACCAATCATCTGAGGCAACAACTCAGATTCAAGGACAATCAATCAGAAAATCCTCAAGACACGTGAAGCCTCCTGAGAGACTCATTGAGCAAATTTAAGGACTATTGTTATAGAAGGAAGTAATGTTATCTTATTCTTTCTTCAAGTTCTAGTGTATTTACATATTTCATGTGAACACACAAAGCAAGGTTAAAAAACCTTGATCATGATAATGATAATGTAAGTTCATTAAGTGTTACAGTTAAAATGCAGATTAATACAAAGAAAACATCTTGTTAGTTAAAAGTAAAATACTTTTGTTTTAAGAAAAGGAGATGTAATGATATCAGCAAATAGAGATAGTATTTGCCTGTTCGATTATGATGCCTTAATTGCATGTATTGATTGCTTGTGCCTGACCAGCAGAGGGCATGTGACCGAGAGAAGCAAGGCAGTTAGTTTGGTTTCAGTTTCATTCTAGATGCATCACAGCATCGTGTCTCCTGTAAAAGCTGTATAAAGAGTTGAACAGACTTTAGATTAAAACTCATTCTCTTTCATAAATGTCTCATCATTGAACCCACAAAGAAATCAATACAGAAGGGGGTGGTGAGAAAGTGCCGGTAGATTAGATGTAGAGTGAATGCATGCTTTGACTCACCTTTTATTATATTCTTTGTTTTATGCTTGCTGGGCTTATAGCCAGGGTGGTGGACTTGATGGCTAAAAGGGAGCTCATTTTTTCCGTCTAGTGTCTGGTTGTTTTTTCTCAGTAACATAATTAAACCAATCAAAAAGAGGAACTGAACTATCTGATTTTTTCAGTATTTTTACTCTGGAAAATCAACCAATCAGAAAACTGAAAGATGAACCTATACCAAACCTGCTTGGAACATCAGGCTATCCACACAGAAGAAATTGTATACTGAAGTTAAACAAATTCTATTACAATCGGTTAATGATGCCTCCATTTATGGTGAATGGATGAGAGAAATGCATTAACAGCACCATCCTATTCCATTGACAGTGCAACTAAATACTTACTGCCCTGATAGGTGGAGCTAAAATGCATTTGAAGCCCTGACTTAAATAAACAATTCAAAAAATTTATTCAGAACTAACTATTGTGAGGAAAGGATAAATCTGGCTGAGCCCACCATATCATCTGCTCTGTCTATCCAACCCTGGCCAAAGGTTAGTGCAGATCTACTCACTGGAAAGGTAACACATGCATTTCATACAGGCGGCAAAGCTGATTTGCACTAAGTTGCAAGACACTATGGGGGAGACATTCGTGTTCGCCAGCAAAGTTGCCACCAGCAACTGAAGTTAATGGCCACAACGCTAACAGAACAAAATTGGTCTGGGGGCATGAAGATTGGTGGCGCAGCATTTACCTTCCGTGCAATGCCGCCCTGGTGGCATTACTGGAGGCATCCAGAGATGAAGTTACTGTGCGGGAGCGGCGTTGCAGCTTCCCACAGCCTCTGGAATTGAGGCTGTGGAGCTCGCAAGGAATTGTGAGTAATGAAGAGGTCTGAGAATTAAAGGGACCATGCACACTGAAACAATACAAATTAAAATGAAGTGAAACAATGCAGTTTTCAGCCCTTTCTGCCTTTAAAAAAATATTTTACATTAAAAAGTTCCAAATGTGAATATTCAGCTCTTAAAGCTGAATTCCCTTCCTAGCCTCAACAAATGGGACAACTGCCTCAGCACTAACACAAATGGCTCAGCAAGCCAATGAAGGGGCACCTAGGGTCTCGCACGCAACACTCCAGTTTTGTGCAGGGGGTCAACACTGCAAGCCTGGCCCTCTACCCACAGGGGCCAGGAGGCCCTCCAGAAAGAAGGATGTGGGACTACATCACCGAGGCCACCACTGCCAGCAGTGTCGCCCCCACCATCTGGCTCCAGTGCCCAAAGAAGCTTCATGACCTCAGACCACTGGTCAAGGTCAATGAATGCTTCTTCAAAAGCTGTCTCCTACCAACTGTACCACTAGCCTCACATACTGCTCAATGCACGACTCCCGATCATTCACCTACCAACAATCTGCACCAATCACGAGGCACATTTCCAATTCCTAGCCTCACCTCACCCCCTTGGAGGAGACGGTGTTGGCCATTCTTGGCAGGGACATGGCTGAGCCCTTGGCCAGCGGCAGGGCTGAAAGGATACAAGATGCCAGTATCCTGATATGTTATCCTCCTTCTCACATGCAGCTCATTCTTTCCCGCCCGCTCATCACCACAACTCCACCTTTGTGCCTTCCTCATTTCACACACCCAAGAAATGCAGCCTGCCCAGCCAGTCGGTGACCAAAAAGAAGGAGAGGAGAGTGAAGAAGAACAAGAAGAAGAAGATTGATTTGACACTCCCAGCCACCAACTCTTCAAGGTCAACCAGCAAGGCCATTTGCAGTGTCCCCCACTGAAAGTCAGCAGCCTTCCACCAGCCATGCTGTAGCCACTGGGGTAGCACTGCGTGACATTAGTAGGATAGGCAAAGGCACACACAAGACAGCCACTAAGGGAATGCAATACGGGTGATGAGTTGATTTCTTTATGTCACATTGGATGGATAGACGTACATAGATGGATTGGAAACTTTGCTTTGTGGTAGCTTTTATTTCAGCATCGTGGCCAAGAGGAGATTATGATGGTCAGTAACAGATGGAATGTCAGGTGTGGGACTAATGTTGAAAGGAGAATTGGGGTTGTGGTCACCGGGACCACAGCTGGATGATTCCATCCAGCCAAATAGGGGCTGTCTGGGATGCATCCTACCGTCTGATTCCTCCTTTTCTCATTCCTCCTTTTGGGCTTCCTCCTCTTCTGCTTCCTCCTCTTCTGTGTCTTCCTCTTCCCTCTGCAAGCAGATGATGTAAATGTGAAATGAAAGCATAAAATGCTGGATATACTCAGCTGATCAGGCAGCATCTCGACCTGAGACGTGAACTCTGTTTTTCTCTCCACAGATGTTGTGTGACCTGCTGAGTAGTCGCATGTTCTGTCTTCTCAAAGGCCTTCATTTACCATCTGAGACCTTGCAAGCATACAGTAGCAGTCCCTACACACTTAAAAAACTTTCCACTTCAATCAAATAAAAAAAACTGTCCAAAACCTTACATTCAAACTTACCTAATGACGTGTGTGTCCCTTTAAGAGGTGCAGACATCAGCACTTTCAGCCTGCTTGCACGCCAAGTTAACCTGGCATGCTTAGGAGCCAGCGCTACCAGTTACCGGAAGCGGGGGACACGAATATGGCAGCTGCCGCGGGACCCGCCACCAGCTGGCAAATGAGTGGCGGCCACAAGTTTATCGCCATTTTATGGTGCTACGGAGTAGCAGTAAGTAGATGAATTGCTAGGCCATTGGAACATCTCAAATTAGCGATTTTGCACCTCATGGAAAACCAGAGGGGTTTGTTGTGTATGTACCTTTAAGAGAATAACTGGTCTCAGACTGCAGTACCGGCAGTGACCACCCCTGTATAAAAGGCGCTAGTGAGCCTCTGTTGTTCCAGTTTCACTATTGACTTCCATCAGTAAAGACTTGTTTTGTTCAACTCCTGCTGGCCGTGTCTCAATCATTCACGGACGTAATAGGTTAACTTCAGATAATGGGCCCCAATTACCAACTCTGGACTTGCAAAGCAATATATATTTATTCAAAATACAAGCAGACCAAGATACCACAAAGTAAGGGAGTTGTGAAGATGGTGGTGCAAATTATAAAGAACCAGTTCAGAAAGTCAAAAGGTCAATATTTAGATCTCCTAATATATTATAATATCCCACTGGTAACTGCATAGAGTCCTACAGAATTGTTGCTAGTCAGATGATTAAGATCAACTTTACTAGAGACTGCAGCAAATCTCAACCCTAAATTGCCATACCTGGCAGCTTCGGAAAAAGGATGTAGCATTCAAGCTATGTCAGGTGGAAAATTTCAGTTCATGACATTGAGTTAGGGAGTTACCAAGAGTGAAAATTGAGAGTCAAGTGTGGATAATGGACATTAGGAGCAAAGGAACAATGATGTGTGAGGCACCTATACCTCACCAAGTTATGATTGAGAACATCCAAAGATTCAGTGCAGTGAAATAATGGGGGAGAAATTGGGCTCTTTAGCACCCATTTTGTGGGCACTATGCAGCCTCCTAACAGTGGAGCATGGTGTCCGAGAAGTGCGCACACTTCCAATGAGAAGTGTGCCGGACACCATCTTGGTAACGGGGTTTGCGCGTGCACACCTAATGACTGCTTGCAGCATGCAGAGCAAACAGATTATGATGTCAATCAGTGTGCAATGCTGATTTGATGCCAGTGCTGCCATTTTTAAATGCCACGCTCCAGCCTACACCCTGATTACCTTGCACAGCTGAACACGCATTAAATGGCATGAAGAACCCCCCACCAGCACTACTTAAAGGGATCATGAACTACTTACAGGTTAGTTACTGGATTATTTCTTCTGGCGGCTGGCGCAATTGTACATGTTTTTGGAGCTTTCCTGTACTTGGCTAAAGTTTCAATTGTGTACCGGGAGTGGTCTGGCTGATGCTGAATTACTTTTTTGTTCATTTAAAATCTTGTGCTGAAACTAGTTGCTTCCAGACATGGGTGCCCTGGTAAGTCTTCCTCTTGGAATTGAGAATGACTGGGGGAGGTGGGACCAGTACAAACCGGACGGTTTGCACCTGAGCAGGACCGGGACGGATGTCCTTGGGGGAGTGTTTGCTAGTGCTGTGGGGGAGGGTTTAAACTAAAATGGCAGGGGGTTGGGAACCTGAGCAGGGAGAAAACAGAAAGGGAAATAAGGATAGAAGCAAAAGACAGGAAGGAGAAAAAGAAAGGTGGCAATCAGAGAAATCAAGGGTTTTAAACAAACATGGCCACAGTAAATAATAATTCTAAAAGGTCTAAGAGCGTTAAAAAAACAAGCCTGAAGGCTTTGTGTCTTAATGCAAGGAGCATTCGTAATAAGGTGGATGAATTAGCAGCGTAAATAGAGGTAAATGAATATGATATGATTGGAATTACGGAAACATGGCTCCAGGGGGACCAAGGCTGGGAACTCAACATCCAGGGGTATTCAATATTCAGGAAAGATAGGCAAAAAGGAAAAGGAGGTGGGGTAGCATTGTTGGTTAAAGAGGGGATTAACACAATTGTAAGGAAAGATATTAGCTCTGATGATGTGGAATCAGTATGGGGAGAACTGAGAACTACCAAAGGGCAGAAAACGTTAGTGGGAGTGGTGTATAGACCCCAAACAGTAATGCAGAGGTTGGGGATGGCATTAAAAGGGAAATTAGAGAAGCGTGCAATAAGGGCACAGCAGTCATCATGGGTGACTTTAATCTACATATAGATTGGGCTAACCAAATTAGTAACAATACTGTGGAGGAGGAATTCCTGGAGTGTATACGGGATGGTTTCCTGGACCAATATGTCGAGGAACCAACTAGGGATCAGGCCATCTTAGACTGGGTATTATGCAATGAGAAAGGATTAATTAGCAATCTTGTTGTGCGAGGCCCCTTGGGTCGGAGCGATCATAATATGATAGAATTCTTCATTAAGATGGAGAGTGAAGTAGTTGACTCAGAGACTAGGGTCCTGAATTTAAATAAAGGGAACTATGATGGTATGAGACGTGAGTTGGGTAGGATTGATTGGGTAATGTCACTCAAAGGGTTGACAGTGGATAAGCAATGCAAACATTCAAAGATCGCATGGATGAACTACAGAATCTGTTTATCCCAGTTTGGCATAAAAATAAATCAAAAAAGGTGACTCAACCGTGGCTAACAAGGGAAATTAGGGATAACATAAGATCCCAAGAGAGGGCATATAAATTGGCCAAAAAAAGCAGCGAACCTGAGGATTGGGAGCAGTTTAGGATTCAGCAAAGGAGGACAAAGGGATTAATTAAGAGGGGGAAAATAGATTATGAAAGTAAGCTTTCAGGGAACATAAAAACTGACTGTAAAAGCTTTTATATATATGTGAAGAGAAAAAGATTGGTGATGTCAAGCGTAGGTCCCTTACAGTCAGAATCAGGGGAATTTATAATGGGGAACAAAGAAATGGCTGACCAATTAAACACATATTTTGATTCTGTCTTCACAAAGGAGGACACAAATAACCTCCCAGAGATGTCGGGGGACATAGGGACTAATGAGAGGGAGGAACTGAAAGAAATCAGTATTTGTAGGGAAATGGTGTTGGGGAAGTTGACGGGATTGAAAGCCGATAAATCCCCAGGGCCTGATAATCTACATCCTAGGGTACTTAAGGAAGTGGCCCTGGAGATAGCAGATGCATTGCTGGTCATCTTCCAGAACTCAATAGACTCTGGAACAGTACCCATGGATTGGAGGGTAGCTAATTTTACCCCACTATTCAAAAAAGGTGGTAGAAAAAAAGCGGGGAATTATAGACTGGTAAGCCTAACATCGATAGTGGGGAAAATGCTGGAGTCCATTATAAAAGATGTAATAGCAGAGCACTTGGAAAGCAGTGACTGGATCGGACAAAGTCAACATGGATTTACAAAAGGTAAATCGTGCTTGACTAATCTACTGGAATTTTTTGAGGATGTAACTGGTAAAATAGATAAGGGAGAACCAGTGGATGTGGTGTATTTGGCCTCTCAGAAGGCTTTCGATAAGGTCCCGCATAAGAGATTAGCTTGCAAAATTAAGGCACATGGGATTGGAGGCAAGGTATTGACTTGGATAGAGAACTGGTTGGCAGATAGAAAGCAAAGAGTTGGAATAAATGGGTCGTTTTCTGAGTGGCAGGCAGTGACTAGTGGGGTAGCGAAAGGATCGGTCCTAGGACCCTAACTGTTCACAATATATATTAATGATCTAGACAAGGGAATTGGTTGTAGTATCTCCAAATTTGCAGACGACACAAAGCTGGGTGGGAGGGTATGCTGTGAGGAGGATGTCATGAAACTCCAATACGATTTGGACAGGTTGGGTGATTGGGCAGAAACATGGCAAATGCACTATAATGTGGATAAATGTGAGGTTATCCACTTTGGTGGCAAAAACAGGAAGATCGGTTATTATTTGAATGGCAATAGATTGGGAGAAGGGGAAGTGCAAAGAGACCTGGGTGTTCTTGTGCACCAGTCGGAAGGTAAGCATGGAGGTGCAGCTGGCGGTTAAGAAGACAAATGGTATGTTGGCCTTCGTAGCAAGAGGGTTCGAGTACAGGAACAAGGATGTCTTGCTGCAGTTGTACAGGGCCTTGCTGAGACCGCACCTTGAGTATTGTGTGCAGTTTTGGTCACCTTATCTGAGGAAGAATGTTCTTGCCATGGAAGGAGTGCAGCGAAGATTCACCAGGCTGACACCTGGGATGGCAGGAGTGACGTATGAGGAGAGATTGTGTCGATTGGGCTTGTACTCACTGGAGTTTAGAAGATTGAGAGGGGATCTCATCGAAACCTATAAAATTCTTTCAGGCCTGGACAGACTAGATGCAGGAAGGATGTTTCCGATGGCCAGGGAGTCCAGAGCCAGGGGTCATAGTCTAAGGATAAGGGGTAAGCCATTTAGGACTGAGATGAGGAGGAATTTATTCACCCAGAGAGTGGTGAACCTGTGGAATTCTCTGCCACAGAGGGCGGTGGAGGCCAGTTCATTAAATATGTTCAAGAAGGATTTGGATATATTTCTTAAGGCTAAAGGGATCACGGGATATGGGGAGAAGGCAGGGACAGGGTGCTGAATTTGAAGGATCAGCCATGATCTCATTGAATGGCGGAGCAGGCTCGAGGGGCCGAATGGCCTACTCCTGCTCCTATCTTCTATGAATGAAGAGAGACCACGCAGAGCA
Source organism: Somniosus microcephalus (assembly GCF_052327205.1). Taxonomy (NCBI): domain Eukaryota; kingdom Metazoa; phylum Chordata; class Chondrichthyes; order Squaliformes; family Somniosidae; genus Somniosus; species Somniosus microcephalus. The sequence continues at coordinate 105,779,179 of NC_140996.1, forward strand.
GAAGAAGCTGCTGGAAGAAGGAGGAGGAAGGAGAAGGGCTCTCAGCCGGAGGTAATATCCGCAGATGGTGTTTAGGGAGCAATTCTCTTACCTCAGCTTCAGTGTCGACCAAGCTTCAGATGTCTGCGCTTCACTAACGAGGCCGTGACTGAATTATGCCAACTGCTGCAGCCACAACTCCAAACTCAGAGCAATGCAATGATCACATTGCCTGTGGCTGTCAAGGTGACTGTGGCGATGAACTTCTATGCATCTGGATCCTTCCAGGTTGCTGCTGGCGATATAAGCAAAATCTCGCAATTTGCATTACACTACTGCATAAAAGAGGTCACCAAGGCTCTCTTTATAAAGAAAGACAGTTTCATCTTATTCCCTCTTGCCAGAGGCAAGCAGGCGGAGCGAGCACAAGGATTTGTTTGGATTGCAGAATTCCCCATGGTGCAGAGTGCCATTGACTGCATGCACACTGCCTTGTGTGCGCCTCATATCAACTCGGCCATTTTCCTGATTCAAAGGGATTCTACTCCCTCAATGTCCAGCTGGGGTATGACCACAGGCTGCGCATCATGCAGGTCAATGCCTGGCAATCTTGGCAGTAGTCACGATTCCTTCATTCTCTGGAAGTCCTCTGTGCCAGCTGTATTTGAACCACCATGGCAAATCAAAGGGTGGCCACTGGGCGACAAGGGTTATCCGCTCATGACATGGCTCATGACTCCAGTCCAGAACCCACGCACATGTGCACAGCAGGTTTTCAATGAGAGCCATGCTGCCACAAGGAACATTACAGAGCACAACATCGCTGTTCTTGAGCAACGTTTTTGTTGCCTGGACCACTCTGGAGGAGCCCTGCAGTACTCAGCTGAACGTTTATTGGTAGGAGCCATCTATTGCACCCTGTACTTTGTGGAACCCAGCAACATGATAAAGCCCGATGCCTGCTCCCCACAAGTAAAACCAATTTCCGATTTGGGCCCTGAAACAGGTCAAAGGCCCTTAATTAGCATTTTCAAGGGGCCTAATGCCAGTTTTAGGTGGACACCAGGCATGCCTAAACCAATATGGCTGTACTGTGTTCCCTACGTGTATGTGTCTGTACGCAGTTAGACAGCCAGCCAAACTCCTTTCAATAACGACATGGGAGTCAGGATGTAGCGTCCAAGCTCTGATGTTTAATAATGCCACACTTGCATGAGGTCAATGAAACAATACAAATCAGTTGCATTGGGTTGGAGTAAAACTAAGAAAGACAAAAGAAAGAAATGCACCTTGTTACATACATGAGATATAACTAACATCTAAACATGAATATGTAATGAAACCATTAAACTCACAGGCAATGCTTTCGAAGGCGTAACAATGTAGGATTACAGTGGATTAACTTGCAGCTCGCTCCATGCTGCTGTGACCTCTTTGTCTGCTATCACTATACTGCTTCCTGTTGAGTGACCCTACTGGCCATTTCCCTTTATTGCCACTTACTGGCGGCAACAAAATGAAACTCCTGCAATTATAAGGCAGAACACTCCCCGCCTGGCGTCTATTAGATGCCACTACTTATAAAACATACAGAACTGTGGAATCAATAACACTCAGTCCTCCTTAGGTAAGAGGAGTACGACCTCTGAGATGGGTCTGAAGAACTTTTTGACCGTCCCTTGAACAGTGGCCTTCACATCTAGTTCTGGGCTGACGAGCTTGAATGATTCTTGTGCCGTATGGTCAGCTTGGTCAGGTTTGTGTAAGAAAGCTGGCCCGGTAAACCACTTTGTACTGGAGAGCTGGGAGGCAGGCACTGACCTGGTGGCGAGGTCAGCTGGATTCAGCTCTGTGGGCACATAGTGCCACTGGTCGGGGCATGTTGATTGTCTTATTCGTTGAACTCTGTTGTGTACATATATGAAGAATCTCTTTGACTCATTGGTGATGTAACCGAGCACAACTTTGCTGTCACAGTAGAATTTCACTGCATCAAGCTTGAAATCTATCTCATCCAGGATGAGATCCGCCATCTCCACCGCTAATACTGCAGCGCATAACTCCAGGCGTGGTATGGTGGGCTCTGGCCGGGGTGTCAACTTCGCTTTTCCCAGGACAAATCCCACATTGCTTTGGCCCTCATCATCCAGGGATCTCAGGTAGGCTACCGCGCCAATAGCTTTCTCGGACGCATCTGAGAATACACACAACTCGGTGCGTTTGGATTTGCAGAGTGTGTCTGGTGAGTAGGTGCATGGGATATGAAGATTTTTTAGATTTTTGAGAGACTTTCTCCATGTCTCCCATTCTGTTAACCTGCCTTCGGGGAGTGGAGAGTCCCAGTCGCTCGTGTCTGTGCAGAGTTCTCGTAGTAGGGCTCTTCCCTGAATAGTCACGGGTGCCACCATGCCGAGAGGGCAAAGAGTGAATTGACCGTTGACAGCACTCCACGGCGTGTAAATGGCTTGTCACCTACAGATGCTGCAAAGGTGAAGGTGTCAGATTCAATTTCCCAACGTAAACCAAGGCTTAGCTGGGCTGGCATGGTTTCATCGCTGAGGTCTATGTCTTTAATGCCCTTGGCGAGATCCTCAGCTAGAAAGGCCTTCATCACTGCTACACTGTTTGAGGCAATTTTGTGCAGCCTCAGGTTGGACTGTGCTAATGAAGCTTGAGTTCGCTTCAGCAGGTTGATGGCTTCTGCTTCTGAAGGTAAGGATATGAGGCCGCCATCAACATAAAAATGTCTCTCCACAGACTGTCTTGTGTCTTTTCCATGCTCGTGTTCTCCCTCTTTGGCTGCCCTTCTGAGCCCATAGATGGAGACTGCAGGGGAGGGGCTGTTACCAAAAACGTGGACCCGCATCCTGTATTCAGTGATGTCCTTTGACATGTTGTTGTCGCGATACCAGAAGAACCTCAGATAGTTCCTATGGTCCTCTCTCACCACAAAGCAATAGAACATCTGTTGGATGTCTGCGGTTACTGCTACGAGCTCTTTCCTAAAGCAAATAAGCACGCCAAGGAGGGTGTTGTTTAGGTCTGGACCCGTGAACAGTGTAAGATTTGAAATTTTCAGTAATTAATCACGCAAGAAAATAGGGTTAATAAGACAGTTTATTGACCGAAAGAAGCTTGTACAGAAAAACCTTTGATAAAAGGGCATACAAAATGGCCACCGGACCTCGTGATCAGTTTCTGGGACCATTTGATTTCTGTTACTGCAAGCCAGGCAGGCTTGTGGATTGAGGACAGTAAGCCCGCAAAAGCCAGTATCGGGAATCCGAAACTCATGGAACTGAGCATACATATTAATTAGATTCTAAGTACAGGGCAGTTTTGGGTAACAGGATGAGACCCATCAAGAAATGGGCGGACAATTGAATGAACACTTAAACCCATTTACTGTACAAAGGAAAACCGTTTAACAGCCACCAAGGGCAATCTCCAGACCGATCAATATACGAACCGAGTTACGGTGACAAAGTAAAAGACATTATCGGCCCAGGAAGGGCAGTTAAGCTATCACCAGCTCCCGTTACAAAGACAAAGCGCCCCTGCAGAGATTTCTACCCGCCAAAAATATTACAAAGACTGGACTATGATTTGGCGGGAGATAAGACTGTCCCAAAAAGGTATAACTGTGGATTAAAAGGTCCATCAGTACACTTGGCGCGACGCTTCACTTCACGATTCACTTCAGCATGGTTATGCGCTACGCTTCGCTACGCTTCGCTTCGGAACTTCTACGACTCTTCGGTTAAGGCAGCACTTCGGTTTCGGAACGTGGTCGGTGTTCGGCCAGGCAAGGCTCAGCCACGACGGGAAGACGACGAGGGTGGCCCGGGTACTTTTGTCGGGAGATCATCGACGACCCAGGCCGAAGAAGAAGACACCCTCAGAAGGATAATTATGACTGCATAAAGAAAGCTTTTTGGGACCAGCGTCCCGCCCCGAGGAAGACCATCGGGAGATCGACGACCCAGGCCAGAGAAGAAGACACTCAGGGCCTAGCACTCCAGTGCCTCAACATCCCATTCGGTAACGGACCTTCCATGTACAATTCTACAACATCACATCGGTAGCAGAGTCTCCATGTGCATCCAGTTCTTCGGCAGCCTTTCAGTAAAGGTGACACAGGTTTAACGGATTTTCATCCATGACGAGCGCTCATCAAGGCTGTATCTGCTGCTTCATCGCGTAAGAAAAACAAGCTGTGCCAGGAGTTTCCAAATCCACGTGACAACGGAAAGCTGTGCCAAAAAGGCTGCGAACCCCCTTTTCGCGAATCTGAAAGTGGTGAGCATGATCCCGAGTTCCTCAAGTCGAAACTTAGTTTAGGTCTAGGGGAGGGGGTTAAGGGTAATCGTAATGTGTGTCCCCTTTTACGATGTGCCATGTGTTTCCCATTTCCATAGAGTTAAGTTTATAGATATGTGCATGCTTGTAGTTACTTTAATCTGTGCTTATGACATGTATTTTATAATGCTGCAAACTGTCTAATAATAAAAGCATCCATTTCGTGCTATTCAACCTGGTCTATTGAGTTTTTCTGCACTACAGTTCCCTGCACCTAAGTCCAAGGTCTAGAACCGTAGGGAAGAGTGGGTCGAACCACTCAAGGGTAATTATTGCACGAAGCCTGGTAGGAGACCAGAACGAGCAAGAGAAACCCCCTACAACAGAACGTTGTTGAGTGAGATGCCACATTGCTGAGCGCTGGAGTCGAAAACTACTCTTATTTGACTAGGTTTCTGGGGGTGATAAACTCCAAAAATCGGGAGATACCAGCACTCTTCTCCTTCTTTGAGTGGAGGTGCTAATTCAGCATGGTTACTCTCAAAAACCTTTTCCATGAAGGCAATGAACTGTTCCTTCATTTCGGGCTTTCTATCTAATGTGCGCCGCAGTGATGTGAGGTGTGACAGTGCCTGATCGCGATTGTTAGGCAGAAGAAGCCGGGGTACCTTGAAGGGGAGAGGCGCAACCCAGCTGTTTGCCTCATCTTTGTGAAATTCTTTCTCCATAATATTCACGAAAGCTTCATCTTCGAAGGAGAGAGCACCTTTGTTGTCATCTTTTGTCTTTTCAAACATGGTGTGCCCCAGTTTGTCAACAGCTCTGGTGTCAGCCGAGCACCCCCATGTTGTGTGAGAGAAATCACCTTGTTGCTCCCCGCCGTAGCTCGCTCTCTCTCTCAGGTGGATGTGACTTGGGCAGGGAGTGAGGAAAGAGGGTCGTCCGCTTTCTAGCACGTTGGTCTTAAAGGTGCTTACGTTGGGCTTGTGAGCTTGGCCTAGGCACACTTCTCCCACGAGCACCCAGCCTAAGTCGAGTCTTTGGGCAAAGGGGGCATCGTGTGGTCCGTTAACTTGCTCTCTCACCTTATGCACCCTCACCACATCTCTCCTGAGCAGGAGGAGAATTTGGGCCTTTGGATCCAATGCTGGGATGCGTGATGCTATGGGCTTTAGGTGGGCATGGTGAAGTGCTGTCTCAGGCATTGGTATCTCCGATTGGTTGTTCGGGATTTCACTGCACTCTATCAGTGGCGGTAAGTCTATGCTCACCCCTTCACTCACTGCCTCGGCACATAACCCATCTGCTTTCCTTCCTGCCATCTCCAAGAGTCTGGCACAGGTTCTCAGTGAGTAAGGGGCTGGTCTACTCTCGACGCCAAATATGTCAAAAAAGTCTGACCGTGCGAGTGACCGGTTACTTTGGTCATCGAGCATTGCGTACATGTTAACTGAGCGGTCGCGCTGTCCTTGTGGGTAGACTCTTACAAGGCATATTTTGGAACACGATCGTCCTGTGAGGCCTTGGCCACACACCTCAGTGCATATGGAGCTCACCGTTGGTGCAGTGGTAAGTGTTAGATCCGTGATTCTGCGAGTATGATGTTTTCAAATAACTACACGGATGCTGTAACTTAACAATCAACAGGTGTTTACTGGAGTAGGGTAGTCTCAAGACTGGGGGTACAGAGGCATGCTCAAGGCTTATATACAGGTGTGGTCACTGCCGGTACTACAGTATACAGGAGCTGTAAAAGTAGTTCTCTCTTAAAGGTACATACACTACAATTCCTCCCCTTTTAGATTAGCAGTACCCATAATATTCAAATAACAATTAACACTTTAACATGCACATTAAACAAAAATAGTCTATTTATAGATTCAGTCTTTGGGGCGGCTTCCTGATCCTTTCTGGATAGCGCCTTTCCTGAGGTTCTTGTTCTTGGTGTGGAGGCGATTCTGGCCCCTTTTTGTCGGTTAGTTCATCAATTTCCACTGCTACTGGTTCTGAGGTAGATGCTACCGGTATGTCGGGTTCATCCCCAGGTACTCGAGACATGGGGTTGACTCGTTCCTGTGACGCTAAGATCTGATCGACGTGGCGTCTCGCAATGTTCTCCCCGACATCCACTGTGTAACATTAATGGCCCCTGCCTTGTGCATATCGTTCCGGGTTGCCATTTCTCTGTTCGGTAGTCACGGGCCAAGACTGGTTGTCCTACCTTGAAGCTCCTTGTCAGCTTCTCATTGATGTGCTGGAATTGTTTATCCTCAACATTTCTTCGCACATTTGGTCTGAGCAAATCCAGACGAGATCTCAAGCTTCGGTTAAAGAACATTATGGCCGGGGTCTGGTTGGTAACTGCATGTGTCGCATTTCTGTAGGCTAACAGGAAATTGTCCACATTATGCTGTAGTGGAATTTCATCATTGCACATGGCCTTTATCGCTTTTTAAAGGTTTGTACGAACCTCTCAGCCAATCCATTTGTGGCTGGATGATACGGGGCGGATGTGTAATGCCTTACCCCATTCCTTCTCATAAATTTCCGAAACTCTTCGGACACAAACTGTGGTCCATTATCAGAGCAAATCTGCTCTGGCAAGCCGTTCCTGGCAAATATGGTCCGTAGGACTGCAATAGTTTTCTCTGTAGTGGTTGAGGACATTTTGATCACCTCAGGCCATTTCGAGTAAGCATCCACTGCTATTAAGAACATTGAGTCCATGAATGGACCAGCAAAATCAATATGCACCGTTGCCATGGAGAGGAGGGCCACTCCCATGGGTGTAGAGGGGCATGTGGTCGTGCATTTTGGACCTTCTGGCATCCCGAGCAGCTCTTGGTTAGGTCCTCGATTTGTGGATCGATCCCCGGCCACCACACATAAGCCCTAGCAAGGCTTTTCATTTTCACCCCTCCCAGATAACCTTCGTGAAGCTCATTTAGCACTCTCTCCCTTAACTTGGGTGGAATTACCACTCGGGATCCACACATCACTGTCCCCTGGCATACTGACAGCTGTTCTCTTCTGGATGAGAATGCTGGCAACAGTGAGTCGCCATGTGTTGGCCATCCCCTCACCGTCAAATCCTATACCCGAGACAGTGTCGGATCATTTCGGGTCTCCTTCTCTATATCCGCGTTAGTTACTGGCAATCGTTCAAATATTGACGAATAAAATATCTCGATAGGGTCCACTGCTGGTGCTTCCTCCACAGTAGGCAGTGGCAGGCGTGATAGGCCATCAGCATTTCCATGCTGTTTCGTGCCTTTATATTCTATTTCATATTAGTTCGCCCCTAGAAAAAGGGACCATCTTTGTAACCGTTGTGCAGTCATCACCGGAACGCCCTTCTTTGGATTAAAGATGGAGACAAGTGGTTGGTGGTCAGTCAGCAAGGTGAACTTCTGCCCATGCAGATAGTGGTTGAATTTTTTTACTCCCCATACTAGGCTGAGGGCCTCCATGTCAATCTGGGCGTAGCTGCGCTCGGCTGAGGTTAGTGACCGAGACGCAAAGGCTACTGGCCTCTCCAACCCGTCTGGGAATTTGTGCGACAGCACCGCTCCAATACCATAGGGTGATGCATCACATGCCAAACAAATTAGTAGTGCTGGGTTGAAATGGGCCAACACCTCTTTTGATGTGATCAATTCTTTGCACTTCTGGAAAGCTCGTTTACGTTCGTCATTCCACTTCCACGGTACCCCCGTTTGCAGTAGGGTGTTCAGTGGGTGTAATACTGTAGACAAATTTGGTAAGAACTTAAGGTAGTAGTTCACCAGCCCGAGGAACGACCTCAGTTGTGACACATTTTCCGGTGATGGAGCCTTGACTACTGCCTCAATCTTTTCAGGGGACTTATGTAACCCCTCTTCATCAATAACGTGGCCACAATACGAGATCTGCTTCTGGAAAAACTCGCACTTGTGGCGATTAGCTCGTAGCCCATATTCCTTCAATCTAGTGAGCACCTTCTCCAGGTTGGCGGGGTGATCACTGTCATTTTCGCCCGTGACCAGGATGTCGTCCAAATAACACTGGGACCCTGTAATCCCTTGCAGGACTTGATCCATCGCCCTTTGCCAAATAGCCGGAGCCGATGCTACCCCGAACACCAGCCGGTTGTATTGGTAGAGACCTTTATGAGTGTTGATCGTGAGGTATTGTTTCGAGGCTTCTTCTACCTCCATTTGCAAGTACGCCTGGGCTAGATCAATTTTGGTGAAGTGTTTCCCTCCAGATAGCGAGGCGAAAATGTCCTCAATCCATGGAAGCGGATATTGTACCGTGTGAAGGACTGGGTTCACTGTCACCTTAAAATCCCCACGGATGCTGACCTTCTTTGGTTCCCCAGGCGTATTACTCAACGACCTCTTCATTACAGGAACGATGGGTGTAGCCCACTCGCTCCAGTCTACTTTGGACAGTACTCCTGAACGTTCCAACCCTTCCAGCTCTGCTTCGACGGCTGGTCGGATCGCATAAGGCACTGGTCTGGCCTTAAGAAACTTTGGGCTTGCATTTTCCTCTATTTTAATCATTGCTGTTATGCCTTTTAGTGTTCCGAGTCCCTCCTGGAACACTTCTTTTGCATCAGTTAGCATTTTTGACAGTCGTCCAGGTGTGACGTCGTCATCCTTTTTGGCCTCAACCTTCAGTGCCTGTATGGAATGCCAATCTAATTGTATCTTCCGGATCAATTCACGTCCTAGTAGTGGTGGTCCTCCATCTGGCAATACATATAGGTCCATTTTAGGTATTTCCTGGCCTTTGTATATCACTTTCACCCTTATTTTTCCTTTGGGGTAGACTTTTTGCCCCGTGTACGTCTTCAAGACAATCTCTGTAGCTTTCAAGGGTATGTGTGAAAATAGCCGCTTGTAGTCCCTTTGGTTTATGACTGTTAGGGCTGATCCTGTGTCCAATTCCATTTTCACTTGGACTCCGTCTATCTTGAGTGTGACCCAGATAGTCTGGTGATCCTCCATTTTGGTTACCTTATGTAGTTTCAGACAGCCCAGCCCCTTGTTTCCGGAGTCTGTATCACTTTTCTGTTCGTCTGAACTACTGTCCATCACCTTATGTACCTTTTTGTACTTCTCCTGTGGAGATTTCTTGCTGTTGGTATTCTTCCCTGACCTGCAGACTCTTGCTATGTGTCCTGCTTTTCCACACTGTCTGCACACTTGGTCCTTGAACCAACAATCCTTCTGGTCGTGTGTTGTTCTGCCGCAGCGATAACACTTCCCTGTTCCATATGACATTTCATTGGTGCCATATTCTTGTGGTCTCCGTTGTATCTCTGCAGCGCCCCTTGCGGCTGCTTCATGTGATACTGCCATGCTGAAAGCCTTGTCCAGCTTAAGATCCTTTTCTGATAGAAGCCGTTTCTGGGTTCCTTCACTTTGAAGCCCACACACAAACTTGTCCCTTAATGTATCTGCTAGTCCCACTCCAAACTGGCAGTGTTTCGATAGCTTGCACAGTTCCGTTAAGTACTCAGCATTACTTTTGTCTTTATGCTGGTTCCGTTTGTGGAACTTAAATCTTTCTGCTATCAGCAGCGGTGTGGGGCTTAAGTGGTCCTGTAGGATTTCTACTATGCTTCCGAAATTATTATCCACGGGCTTCTCTGGGGTTATTATGTTTTGCAGTAAGCCATAAGTTTTTGCACCCATAGAATTTAACAAAACCAGTGCTTTCCTAGCATCTGGCACTTCACTCGCCCTGCAGTACACCTCAATGCGTTCCACATATGTCGCCCAATCTTCGACTTCATTGTCGAACGTAGAGATACTGCCACTCTTTGGCATCCCTGGGTGTGATTTAACTGTCAAAAATGGCGTCTCCCGCGCTCTCCCTTCTTCTCCGCTGGCACAAAATGGCATCTCCCACGCTTTCCTTTCTTCCCGCGCTCGCCCTTTTCTCCGCTGCGGCTTCTAAAAATGGCGTCTCCTGCGCTCTCCCTTCTTCTCCGCGGCTCAATGGCGTCTCCCGCACTCTCCCTTCTTCTCCCCGAGGACGCTGTTCAGCCCTTGAGCCCTGGCTGTGCTCTGCGCCTTCTCCTGTGCGCCTTTCCCGTTTCCGCCGCTCGGTCCTGAACCCGGCTGCTGCTTTACCCTCTCTCTCTCTGTTTTTGTTTTTCCTCGACGCCGCTCGGTTTTCAACTCCCGGCTGCGCCTTGTGCGCTTCACCCTCTCTCTTACCCGTCGACGCTGCTCGGCTTTTTCTCTGCCGTTGGTCGGCTCCAGCCACCGCTGTCCGGGAAGGGTCTGCGCTGTACCTGTTGTCAGTCTGTTGCTGGATCGTTGTGGCTGGGGAACCAAGCCCGGCTCTCAACAGCCTCCCCTGCGACGTTCACTCTCTGCCGGACGACTGGGCGGTTGCTCGTGGTCGACGCCCGTGCTACGGCCTCGACTTTCTTCCACCGCCCTCCCGGAGCGAATCCTTGAAGGGAAATGCAGAGTTGCAGGTAGATTCGAATCGACACTCGTCGCCACTGTTAGATCCGTGATTCTGAGCGTATGATGTTTTTAAATAACTACACGGATGCTGTAACTTAACAATCAACAGGTGTTTACTGGAGTAGGGTAGTCTCAAGACTGGGGGTACAGAGGCATGCTCAAGGCTTATATACAGGTGTGGTCACTGCCGGTACTACAGTATACAGGAGCTGTAAAAGTAGTTCTCTCTTAAAGGTACATACACTACTGTAAGGGTTCCCTTTCTCTCGTCTCTGGGCTCAGAGTCTTTGATGGTTGGCTTTTACGTTGTGGGGGTAGGACCTGGGTGCATAGCTGTGCTGTGGCAGTCACTCTTACACTCCCTGCATCTCAACGTTATCCTACAGTCTCTTGCAGTGTGGGAAACGGAGGCGCAACACCTAAAACATATCCCATTATCTTTGAGTTAGGCTCTGCGTTCACCTATGGTCTTGTTTCTGAAGCCTCTACATTTTGCGAGCGGATGAGGCTTATGATGGATTGGGGCAGTGTTTTCCGGGATCGTCTTCATTCTTTGCTGTATCTATGCTGATGTCGGTCTTTGCAGTGACATCCGTCTTATGCACAGATAAATGCATTCTTGTGCCTACGTACTTTGACATGGGCTTCTCATACTTTGAGGGTCCACTACAATAGCTGGACAGGGTAAAGCTTGGATCATTTCTAATTCTGGCCTCTCTGCAGATAAAGTTCACAAAGAAGGAAAATGGGGGAAACCACATGTGGTTGTCTTCTTTGAATTTTGAGCCTACGTTGATCCATTTTTCTTGGAGAGGATGGGGCAACTTCTCCACTATTGGGTTGATGCCGCGAGCAGTATCTAAATAGGAGAGCCCAGGTAAGTGTCCGTCTGTTTTGGCTGCCAGTAACTCCATTAAAAGGTCTCCGAGTTCTCTAAGCTTAAGGTAGTCTCTGTTACCTATTTTAGGAAAGTTTTCCAGCTTACTGAAGAGGGCTTTCTCTATCACCTCAGGAGCACAGTAACACTCCCTGAGTCTTGCCCAGACCATTCTAAGGGCTGTGCTTGGGTCATTTGTGTACACAAACCGGAGCCTACGGGCATGTTCTGATGATTCTTTGCCCAGCCATGATGACGATAAATCCAACTCCTCACTAGCACTCAGGCTCAAGCCGCCAGTGGCATTAAGGAAGGATGACTGCCATGCTCTAAAACTCTCTGGCTTGTCGTCAAATTTTGTGAGACCTGTCCTTACAAGTTCTCTACGTGCCAAATATTGGGCAATGGCTGTCATATTAGGAATCTGTGCATGGGTTTCCAGAGTATGGTCGCATCGGAAGGGCTGCGATTGGATGGGAGACTGCCATGCCGGGTGACCTGTTCTAGCCTTTAAAAAGGGTTATTTTTTAATGTGAGGAATTTTGGCATAAGTACCTTCCAAGTGGTTGGGAGCGGCGGATTGAGGCACAGGTTTCTTCGGGAGTGCTGCAAACTTTCCTTCGTGTAACCAGTCGTCAATAACACGGAAGGGGTCGTCATCAGTGTAGTGTGAATGATCCACCTGAGTGACCTCATGTTGGGCTGGTGATGGTGATTCCGTGTTCTCGTGCAATGAGTCATAGAGTCATAGAGTCATAGGCCTAGAAATTCAGTTGGCTGCGCCAGCCGTTAACGCCTTAGGAGGAGCAGATCTCGAGCGCTAGGCGCTTAGCGCCCGGGCGCAGCGCAATCTGTGCCTCGCCCCAACTTCAGTAGACATTTAGCACCGGCGCAAAGTCTTTGCGCGCGCTCAGCTGCGCGCGCAGATCATGACGTCATTTCGTCGTGCAACGCCCTTTGTGCGCCCGGAACCGGAACTTCACTCGCGCCGCCCCATTGTGCGCCTGGCGGCCCGAACGACTGTGAAGTGGAACGGTACACAGCCGAGGCGGGCCGCGGGGAGCGCAAATTAAAGGGCACTCCTGCAGTAGAAAAGGCAGCCGTTTTGCAACACTTTGTGAGAGACAAAGATGATGGAGATGGAGGAGGAGGAGGAGGAGGAGTTGTTGTTGTTGTTGTTGTGCCGGTACCACATAACAAACTGATGGAGAGAAGCCCTCCCCAACAACACAAATACAGCAGTCTCGGCCTTTCAAAAAAACAAATCCACCCTCCCCCTTTAAGAGCTCACCGGAGCCAGAGTGTCTGCCGTCAATCAGCAGCTCGCCGCACCTGCCCTGCGCCCACCTTCCGGTGTTAGCGCCCGGGCCGCCGGCTTAGCGCCTAAAGAGAGCCGTGCATCGCCAGTTTTAGCGCTCGAACAAACTCTTAGGGCGAAGCTAATGAATATCGGCGAAGTGGCCTCGAATTTGCACCGGGCGCAAACTTTAGCGGCCGCCCGACTTTACCGCCCCAAAAGTGGCTATAATGAATTTCTAGGCCATAGAGTTATACAGCACAGAAAGAGGCCCTTCGGCCCATCGTGTCTGCGCCGACCATCAATCCCTGTCCAGTCTAATCCCATTTTCCAGCATTTGGTCCATAGCCTTGTATGCAATGGCATTTCAAGTGCTCATCCAAATGCCTCTTGAATGTTTTGAGGGTTCCTGCCTCTACCACCCTTTCAGGCAGTGAGTTCCAGATTCCAACCACCCTCTGGGTGAAAAAGTTCCTCCTCAAATCCCCTCTAAACCTCCTGCCCCTTACCTTGAATCTATGCCCCCTTGTTATTGACCCCACTACTAAGGGGAAAAGTTCCTCTTTATCTACCCTATCTATGCCCCTCATCATTTTGTACACCTCAATCAGGTCCCCCCTCAGCCTTCTTTGCTCCAAGGAAAACAACCCCAGCCTGTTTAGTCTTTCTTCATAGCTGAGGCGCTCCATCCCAGGTAACATCCTGGTGAATCTTCTCTGCACCCTCTCCAAAGCAATCACATCCTTCCTATAGTGAGGCGACCAGAACTGCACACAGTACTCCAGCTGTGGCCTCACCAGTGTTTTGTACAGCTCCATCATAACCTCCCTGCTCTTATATTCTATGCCTCGGCTAATGAAGGCAAGTATCCCATATGCCTTTTTAACCACCTTATCTACCTGTTCCGCTGCCTTCAGGGATCTATGTACATGTACACCAAGGTCCCTCTGACCCTCTGTACTTCCTAGGGTCCTACCACTAATTGTGTATTCCCTTGCCTTTTTTGTCCGTCCAAAATGCATCACCTCGCACTTTTCAGGGTTAAATTCCATTTGCCACTTTTCCGCCCATCTGACCAACCCGTTTATATCGTCCTGTAGCCTGAGGCTTTCCTCCTCGCAATTTACCACCCCACCAATTTTCGTGTCATCTGCAAACTTACTGATCATACCTTTTACATTCTCATCCAAATCATTTATGTAGATCACAAACAGCAAGGGTCTCAGCACCGATCCCTGAGGTACCCCACTGGACACAGGCTTCCAGTCACAAAAGCAACCTTCGACCATCGCCCTCTGCCTCCTGCCACTCAGCCAGTTTAGGATCCAACGCGCCAAGGCACCCTGGATCCCATGGGCTCTTACCTTCTTGACCAGTCTCCTATGCGGGACTTTGTCAAAAGCTTTACTGAAATCCATGTAAACCACATCCACAGCATTTCCCTCATCCACACACCTAGTCACCCCCTCGAAAAATTCAATCAGATTGGTCAGACATGATTTACCCTTGACAAAGCCATGCTGACTATCCCTGATTAATCCTTGCCTCTCCAAGTGGAGACTAATTTTGTCCCTCAGAATTTTTTCCAATAATTTCCCTACCACAGATGTTAGGCTCACTGGCCTGTAATTCCCTGGTTTATCCCTGCTACCCTTCTTGAATAATGGTACTACGTTAGCTGTTCTCCAGTCCTCTGGTACATCCCCTGTGGCCAGAGAGGTTCTGAAAATTTGTGTCAGAGCCCCTGCAATCTCCTCCTTTGCCTCACACAACAGCCTGGGATACATCTCGTCCGGGCCTGTGGATTTATCCACTTTTTGGCCTGCTAAAACCGCTAGTACCTCCTCCCCCTCGATGCTAATATGTTCAAGTATGTCACAGTCCCCTTGCCCGTTTTCTATGTCTACATCGTCTTTCTCCATAGTGAACACAAATGCAAAAAATTCATTTTAAACCCCGCCTACATCATCTGGCTCTACACACAGATTGCCACTTTGGTCCCTAATGGGCCCTACCCTTTCCCTGGTTATCCTCTTGCCCTTAATATACTTATAAAACATCTTAGGATTTTCCTTTATTTTGCTCGCCAGTGTTATTTCATGGCCCCTCCTCGCCCTCCTAATTTCTTTTTTAAGTATGCCCCTGCACTTTTTATACTCCTCTAGGGCTTCCTCCGTCTTTAGTCTTTTGTAACTGCCAAAAGCCCCCCTTTTTTTCCTAATGCATTTTTGTATATCCCTTGTCATCCAAGGTTCCCTTTGCTTGTTGGTCCCACCCTTGACCTTTACAGGAACATGTTGGCGTTGTACTCTCTCTATTTCCCTTCTGAAAGTCTCCCACTGCTTTGATGTGGATTTTCCTATAAGTAGCTGCTCCCAGTCCACTTTGGCCAGATCCTGCCTTATCATATTAACATTGGCCTTCCCCCAATTTAGAACCCTTATTTCTGGGCCGTCTTTGTCTTTTTCTATGACCACCTTAAATCTCACCGAATTATGGTCACTGTCGCCAAAATGCTCTCCTACTGACACTTCCACCACTTGCCCGGCTACATTCCCTAGAATTAGGTCCAGTACCGCCCCCTCTCTTGTAGAACTTTCTACATGTTGGCTCAAAAAGCTCTCCTGGATGCACTTTAAGAATTCTTCACCCTCTAAGCCTTTCACACTCTGACTATCCCAATTAATATTGGGGAAGTTGAAATCCCCCACTATTATTACCCTATTATTTTCGCACTTCTCTGAGATTTGCCTACATATCTGTTCCTCTATCTCCCCCTGACTGTTTGGGGGCCTATAGTACGCTCCCAGCAAAGTGCTTGCCCCCTTTTTGTTTTTAAGTTCTACCCACATGGCCTCATTAGAGGAACCTGCTAATATATCATCCCTCCTTACAGCAGTAATTGATTCCTTAATTAATATTGCAACACCCCCTCCCCTTTTACACCCCCCTCTGTCTCGCCTGAAGATTCTATACCCTGGAATATTGAGCTGCCAGTCCTGACCCTCCCTCAACCATGTCTCCGTGATAGCAACAATATCGTACTCCCATGTGTTCAACAACAACTTCAGTTCATCCACCTTATTTGCAAGACTCCTTGCATTAAAATAAATGCCTTCCAGCCTTGCCATATTCCCTTTTGCCTTCACATATTTGCTCTGCCTTCCCAGCTGACTTGTTTTTTCCTCCGTATTTGGCTGTAAATCACCCCCTACTATAGTTCCACTCTGTATCCCATCCCCCTGCCAAGTTAGTTTAAACCCCCCCCCAGCAGTGCTAGCAAACCTCCCCGCAAGGATATTGGTCCCCCTCTGGTTCAGGTGTAAACCGTCCGACTTGTACAAGTCCCACCTTTCCCAGAAGCAGACCCAATGATCCAGGAAACTAAAGCCCTCCCTCCTGCACCATCCCTTTAGCCACGCATTCATCTGTTCTATCTTCCTATTCCTATACTCACTAGCACGTGGCACCAGGAGTAATCCAGAGATTACAACCTTTGAGGTCCTGCTCTTTAATCTTCCACCTAGCTCCCTAAATTCTTGCTGCAGGACCTCATCCCTCTTTTTACCTATGTCGTTGGTACCAATGTGGACCACGACCTCTGGCTGTTCACCCTCCCCCTCCAGAATGCCCTGCAGCCGCTCAGTGACATCCTTGACCCTGGCACCAGGGAGGCAACAAACCATCCTGGATTCACGTCTACAGCCACAGAAACGCCTATCTGTTCCCCTTACTATAGAATCCCCTACCACTATTGCGCTCCCACTCTTTTTCCTCCCTTCCTGGGCAGCAGGAGCACCCCCAGTGCCAGGAAGTTGGCTGCTGCTGCCTTCCCCTGGTGAGTCATCCCCCTCAACAGTATCCAAATTGGTATACCTGTTTGAGAGGGGAATGGTCACAGGGGTCTCCTGCACTACCTGCCTGCTTCTATTGCTCCGCCTGGTGGTCACCCATTTCCTTTCTTCCTGTGCAGCCCTTACCTGCGGTGTGACCAACTCACTAAACGTGTTATCCACGACCCTCTCAGCATCGTGAATGCTCCACAACCCATCCACCCGCAGCTCCAGCGCCTCAATGCGGTCTGCTAGTAGCTGCAGCTGGATGCATTTCCGGCACACGTGGTCATCAGGGGCACCGGCAGTGTCCCTGAATTCCCACATAGAGCAAGAGGAGCATAACACGGGGCTGGGCTCTCCTGGCATGACTTACCCTTTAATTAATTTAAATTAATTCACTATCACCAATTAAAGATATTTCTAAGGCGCTTGTATGGTCTACCAACAGTCCCTGCTACACCAGAAAAGACCCTAGTAACTATAAACTACAGAGTTAAAATTTAAAAAAGAGAAATACTCACCAACCAATCACTTACCTGCTCCCTGGTGACGTCACACTCTGATTACTTTTTACCTCTCTCCCCGCTGCTGAGTTGGTATGCCTCACTGCTCCCTGGAACTGGTCGGGCCTCGGTGCTCGCGCCGGTTTTTATACCGGGCTCCTCCTCGCCTCACTGCTCCCTGGAACTGGTCGGGCCTCGGTGCTCGCGCCGATTTTTATACCGGGCTCCTCCTCGCCTCACTGCTCCCTGGAACTGGTCGGGCCTCGGTGCTCGCGCCGGTTTTTATACCGGACTCCTCCTCGCCTCACTGCTCCCTGGAACTGGTCGGGCCTCGGTGCTCGCGCCGGTTTTTATACCGGGCTCCTCCTCGCCTCACTGCTCCCTGGAACTGGTCGGGCCTCGGTGCTCGCGCCGGTTTTTATACCGGGCTCCTCCTTGCCTCACTGCTCCCTGGAACTGGTCGGGCCTCGGTGCTCGCGCCGGTTGTTATACTGGGCTCCTCCTCGCCTCACTGCTCCCTGGAACTAGTTGGGCCTCGGTGCTCGCGCCGGTTTTTATACCGGGCTCCTCCTCACCCCACTGCTCCCTGGAACTGGTTCAAAGTTTGGGAAGGAGGAGATGTCTGTACGTGTTCTAGCCTGCTCCTGGACATAGTCACTTGTCCGCCTCTCAGTGCTTTCAGGTGATGCAGGATGAGCAGTGCTGCAGTGCTCTCCCACCTCTGCTTCTAGTGCCACTTCCCATATCTCCGGCTCAGCAGTAGTGGCAGCTGCTTCTTTCTCGATGTGTAGTGCCTCCAGTGTGGCGTCCAATGTAGCAGCCTCTGCTTGTAGTCGGACCTTCTCTTTCTCCAATGTAGCAGCCTCTGCTTGTAGTCAGACCTTCTCTTTCTTCACAGCCAGTTCCTGTTTAGCAAAGGTCATGCAAGCCTGTGCCGCTTTAGCTTTAGCTGCTACACTGGCTGTTGATGATCTAGATGAGCGTGTACTTCTTGAGCTGGTCACAGATCTCTGCTCGTCTTGGAAGCTCTTGCCGTCCACGATTGCACCGTGCTGCACTGCGAATGCTGCTTGTTGCGCCAGCTGATGACTTGCCTTTTTACTGTACTGTCCTCCCTACGTGTATGTGTCTGTATGCAGTTAGACAGCCAGCCAAACTCCTTTCAATAACGACATGGGAGTCAGGATGTAGCGTTCAAGCTCCGGTGTTTAATAATGCCACACTTGCATGAGGTCAATGAAACAATACAAATCAGTTGCATTGGGTTGCAGTAAAACTAAGAAAGTCAAAAGAAAGGAATGCACCTTGTTGCATACATGAGATATAACTAACATCTAAACATGAATATGTAATGAAACCATTAAACTCACAGGCAATGCTTTCGAAGGCGTAACAATGTAGTATTACAGTGGATTAACTTGCAGCTCGCTCCATGCTGCTGTGACCTCTTTGTCTGCTATCACTATACTACTTCCTGTTGAGTGACCCTACTGGCCATTTCCCTTTACTGCTACCTACTGGCGGCAACAAAGTGAAACTCCTGCAATTATAAGGCAGTACAATGGCGTTAAAGTGTTCCTGATGCTATTCACGTGCAGAAGGTTGGTCCCCTAAATCGCACCTATTTTCCAACTGAAACTGTGGGTCTTAGGACACCAGTGCAATTTTGGGCTTCTGCTGTGTGAGCTCTGTTCCGTGGAGCTGAAAGCAGAACAGCCAAACTAGCAGCCCTTAAAAATATGAGGGTAAATTCTTTTTTATTGAATTTTGTTGGAATAGGAAGGACTTGAGAGCTCTGCCCGGCCCTGCAAAAGTCAATCGAGTCCCTCCGTGGCCCCGACCATTAGCTTTGGTTAATAGTAATTATCGATTAGGGTTTAAGACACAATTCCTTACCTATTTTATGAGACTTAGCTCTAAATCAATCTTACAACTTTCCTTTAGCTTTTCCCTATTGATTTGCCTGCATTGTCATGTTTTCCCATTGTGACAGCAGTTGCTTAATGGAATATAGTTTGTGATTTATTGTGGCTCCACTGTGAGAACAAGTTAAACAGACTCTCCTCCTCCAGCAAAGCATCCAAGTGCAAAACACAATGTAGGCTATGAAAATAGTTTATATGATGTTGAAAACAGTTGAGTATCATCAAAAAATGTAACATCAAGCCCAACTATCTCAACAGTTGAATATATAAATGAAGAAAGAGAAAGATAGAAAGCACTTGCATTTATATAGCGCCTTTCATGTCCCAAAGCACTTTACAGCCAATTAAGTACTTTTGAAGTGTAGTCACTGTTGTAATGCTGAAAATGCAGCAGCTCATTTGCGCTCAGCAAGCTCCCACAAACAGCAACATGATAATGACCAGATAATCTGTTTCAGTGATGTTGGTTGAGGGATAAATATTGGCCAGGACACCTTGAGAGAATTCCACTGCTCTTCTGCAAAATAGTGATATGGGATGTTTTATATCCATCTGATAGGGTAGACGGGGCCTCAGTTTAACATCTCATCCAAAAGACGGCATCTCCGACAGTGCAGCACTCCCTCAGTACTGCACTGGAGAATCAGACTATATTTTTTTGTGCTCAATTCCCTGGAGTGGTATGTGAACCCACAACCGTCTGACTCAGAGGTGAGAACTATACCGCTCAGACACAGCTGACACCTAGTAGGCCAGTTAGTGCCAAAAAAACATGCACTGCCCAGCCGAATTTAAAGGTCTACATCTTCTGTATTATCAGGTGCAGTGCCACAGATGATAGGGCCTCAGTTTAATGTCTCACCTGAAAGACGGCACCTGTGACAATGCAGCACCCTCTCAGTAGTGCACTGAAGTGTTAGTATAGTAATCTCGGATGTAATGCTTAAGTTATCCACCAGAAGGAGACAAATGCTAAGGGATTAGATTTACTAGTATTAAGGTAACATTGCATTATGGGAATGACTCATAGGATCCTCCATTTTTGCATCGTGCAGTAAGAAATAGAAGTGCATGCCTGCAGCTGTGAGAGCTCTGTTCTCTCCTAAACTGTGTAATTAAAAAGTTAAGTTTTGGGTTCCTGAAGTCTGGCTTATAGCAGTTATTGGACCTTACCACTCGGATATCACATTTGGCAATGAGAATAAACAGGTCTTATCTTGAAGAAGGGAAAAGAAAAGAAAAGCACTGAATCAAGAAATCATGGCTGCTATGGTAGGACAGCTCTCTGCTTTTGATGTTCAGACACAACTCTGGAGCGAATACTGTGAGTTACTAGAGCATTTCTTTGTGGAAAATGGTATAGTTGATGTCGGGAAAAGGAGAGCTATTTTGTTCACTTCCGTGGGGAGTCAGACGTATAGTTTACTGAGAAACTTATGCAGTCCTGAAAAGCCTGGAGACGTAACATTTGCTAACTTAGTGGCCTTGCTGAAGGACCATTTCAATCCCAGACCGAGTGAGATTGTACAGCATTTCAAATTTAATTCACGGAACAGGAACCCGGGAGAGTCTGTATTGGATTATGTAGCGGTGTTGAGAAAACTGGCACATGATTGCAATTACGGGAACAGTTTGAAAGACATGCTGAGAGATAGGCTGGTTTGCGGGATAATGGATGCTCAAATGCAGAGGCGATTATTGTCCAAGACTGGGCTTACGTATGAAAAAGCGTTGGAACTTGCTCAATTAATAGAGACAGCTAACCATGATGTACAAGAAATACAAGGTTCAGACTGGTCTACTACAAAGCAAGTTGGAAGTCAGTTTATTGTGCACAAGTTAAATATGAGTCGGAAGCCACAACGTGAGCATATAAAAGCATGTTATAGATGCAATGGAGATCACCTGGCAAGGGAATGCAGGTTTCTGGAGGAAAAGTGCCACAAGTGTGGGAAAAAAGGACATATAAAACGTGCATGCAGAGCAAAAGCTACCCTGGAGGTATACAAACCTAAAGGCGGAGAAAAGCAAAACCTGGTAAGAGAAGTGAAAAAACAGGGAGCACATCACATCAGTGGAGAAGCTGAGAAAGAAGACGACGTGTTCATAATGCATAGTATGGTAGAGGACATTCCTAAAGTGGATCCTATCACTTTGCAACTGATAGTAAATGACACTAAGGTGAACTTTGAGGTGGATACTGGATGTGGCGTTACCATAATGAACAGGGAAGAATACTCAAAATTGTGGAACTGTGCAAAAGTTCCAGAGTTAAAGTCTTGCTCTATGAAGCTGAAAATGTATACCGGTGAACGATTGACAACATTGGGTACAGCTATTGTAACTGTGAAACACAGGGACACCGTGGAACAGCTACCTGTAGTTGTAGTATTGGGTTCTGGACCAAACTTGTTAGGTCGGGGCTGGATACGAGAACTCAAATTAGATTGGGGAGCAATAAATCAACTAAAGGGAGGCAAACAATTGTCTTTGCAAGACGTGTTGATTGAACATGAGAACGTGTTCAAGGAAGAACTTGGAACATTTAATGGCCCCCCAGCTAAGATTTATATAGACAAGGAGGCACTGCCAAGGTTTTTTAAACAACGACCTGTGCCGTATGCCATGAAACCAAAGGTAGAGGCTGAGCTTGACCGTCTTTTGAGAGAGAACATTCTGGAACCCGTGAAATGTTCAGAATGGGCAGCTCCCATTGTACCTGTTTTAAAACCAGACAATTCGGTAAGAATCTGTGGAGATTATAAATTGACTGTAAATAGGGTGTCTAAACTTGAACAGTATCCTATTCCTAAAACTGAGGATCTTTTTGCAAACCTGGCTGGAGGGAAGAAATTCACGAAGCTGGATATGAGTCATGCATACTTGCAGATTACACTAGATGAGGAATCCAAGAAGTATGTAACCATAAATACACACAAGGGTTTGTTTACCTATAACCGCTTGCCATTTGGTGTCTCATCTAGTCCAGCTATCTTCCAGAGAACTATCGAGGGTGTACTGCAAGGGATTTCACATGTTTTGATCTATCAGGATGATATTCTGGTGACGGGAAGAACCGACCAGGAGCATCTGAGCACTCTGAGAGAGGTACTTCAAAGATTGGATAAGGCTGGGTTACGGCTCAAGAGGAGTAAATGTACTTTCTTGGGGAATGAGGCCATGTTCCTGGGACACAGAGTGGACGCCACAGGGCTCCATCCAATCAAGGAGAAGGTAAAAGCACTATTGGAGGCCCCAGATCCTACAAATGTGACTGAGTTAAAAGCTTACCTGGGACTGCTAAACTATTATAACAGGTTTTTACCAAACTTGTCAACAGTGTTAGCACCTCTTCACAAACTACTGCGCAAGGAGACACAGTGGCAGTTGAAAGAGGAACAGAGGGTTTCATTTGAACAGTCCAAGAAACTGATGCTATCCTCGGATGTGCTGGTGCACTACAATGCAGAGAAAGACATCATTCTCTCTTGTGACGCTTCACCTTACGGGGTGGGGGCAGTTCTTTCACACTGTATGGAAGATGGAACTGAAAGACCGATCGGGTTTATGTCTCGAACTCTGACCCCAGCGGAAAAAAACTATTCCCCAGTTGGATAAAGAGGGATTAGCAGTAATGTTTGGGTTACAGAGGTTTCATAAGTACATGTATGGCAGGAAATTCACCATATGCACCGATCACAAACCTCTTCTATCTCTTTTTAATGAGATGAAAGCAGTACCACAGATGGTGTCACCCAGGATCCAGAGATGGGCAGTGACGTTAAGGGCATATGAGTATGTCATCGTTTACAAAGTGGGCAAGTACCATGGGAACGCAGATGTCTTGAGCCGTCTTCCACGACCAGGTACACCTATCCGTGCAGCTCCAGAGGACAGAGTTTTGATGTTGGAGGACACAGACATGGCAATTGTGACCACAGAACAAGTAAGGACATGGACAGGTAAAGATCCAGTGCTGTCTAGAGTCCGAGAATATGTAATGAGGGGTTGGCCTCAACATCCGGAAGGGACTGATTTCACACCTTACAGTGTCAGGAAGACAGAGTTGAGTGTGCAGGATGGTTGCGTGTTGTGGGGAGCTCGAGTGATTATTCCACAGCCAGCACGACAGTCTATCCTAGTGCAACTACATCAGTGTCATCCTGGAGTTTCGCA
Organism: Somniosus microcephalus; assembly: GCF_052327205.1. Taxonomy (NCBI): domain Eukaryota; kingdom Metazoa; phylum Chordata; class Chondrichthyes; order Squaliformes; family Somniosidae; genus Somniosus; species Somniosus microcephalus. Next base: position 105,802,541 of record NC_140996.1, read on the forward strand.
TATGAAAACCTTGGCAAGGAGTTACTTGTGGTGGCCAAAGCTAGATGAGGAGATAGAACATCTAGTCAAGACATGCAGCACTTGTCAAGAACAGAGGAAGGCACCGGCAGCGGCTCCACTCCACCCCTGGGAGTGGCCGGATAAACCATGGAGGAGATTACATGTAGATTATGTGGGTCCCTTCATGGGAAAGATGTTCCTCATAATCATTGATGCACATTCCAAATGGATGGATGTGTATCCTGTAAATTCTGCTTCATCTACTGTTACTATAGACTGCCTGCGTAGGAGTTTTAGTAATCAAGGGATACCGGAGATCGTAGTAAGTGACAATGCCACGTGTTTTGTGAGTACAGAAACAAAAGAGTTCATGAGAAACAATGGCATAGTGCACGTGACTTCAGCTCCATATCATCCGTCTTCAAATGGACTTGCAGAGAGAGCCGTACAAACATTTAAGGAGATGATGAAAAAAAGTGCAGAAGGGAGTTTGACAGCAAAGATGCCATGAGTTCTGTTCAGCTACAGAATAACACCTCAATCTACCACAGGACTCTCTCCTGCTGAGTTATTGTTAGGACGTCAACTACGCTCCACTCTTGACCTGGTTCACCCAGATCTAAAAAAGGTGGAAAACCGACAAATCAAACAAAAGGAGAACCATGACAGAAGGACAAAGAGACACAGTTTTGGAGAAGGAGATGCGGTCCTTACCAGAAATTTCAGTTATGGTCCAAAATGGATTCCTGGCATCATAGACTCAATGACCGGTCCAGTTTCATATACGGTCATGTTGGGAACTGGTCAGGTAGTACGCAGACATGTGGATCAGATACTGACCAGACAAAGGGAAATCGAACTGGAGGTTCCAGAGGAAATGTTGGAGGACAAGTTGGTCCCCAGTTATCCAAATGCCTTGGTGGTACCAACACCACGAACAGAGACAGTTATACCTGGACCCCTTAATCAAGAGGAAACCATCGTAGCAGAGTCAGATTCTCTCAGTACTGCTCAGGAGCAGCAGGTGCCTCTACCACAACCAAGCAGGGACTTGACTGTAAGACATTCAACAAGGACTCACAAGCCACCAGAGAGATTGATCACGACCTGCTAGATTCGTTCAGGATGGACTATCGTTAAAGGAGTTTCCTTATGGACTTTTTAAGAATGTTGTTAAGAATTATTGTAACTTAAGAGGGGGGGATATAGTAATCTCAGATGTAATGCTTAAGTTATCCACCAGAGGGAGACAAATGCTAAGGGATTAGATTTACTAGTATTAAGGTAACATTGCATTATGGGAATGACTCATAGGTTCCTCCATTTTTGCATCGTGCAGTAAGAAATAGAAGTGCATGCCTGTAGCTGTGAGAGCTCTGTTCTCTCCTAAACTGTGTAATTAAAAAGTTTAGTTTTGGGTTCCTGAAGTCTGGCTTATAGCAGTTATTGGACCTTACCACTCGGATATCACAGTTAGCCTAGATTATATGCTCAAGTCTCTGAAGTAGGACGTGAACCCACAACTTTCCAACTCAGAGGTGAGAGTACTACCACTGAGCCACAGCTGACAGTTATTATAGGCTCTTAATGTGATCAATTTATGAGCAAGCTCTGAGCAATAGCAGTGATTTCATTGTGAACGCAGAGCAGTTCAGGCACATGGTAGGCTTCAGGCCTCCACACCCAATATCACAGGGAGCTAGTGTTCAACATGCTCCATTATGGTGGCATAGTGGTTAGCACTGTTGCCTCACAACGCCAGGGACCCGGGTTCAAATCCGGCCTTGGGTGACTGTCTGTGTGGAGTTTGCACATTCTCCCCGTGTTTGCATGGGTTTCCTCCGGGTGCTCCGGTTTCCTCCCACAGTCCAAAGATGTGCGGGTTAGGTTGATTGGCCATGATAAAAATTGGCCTTTAGTGTTAGGGGAGATTAAATACGTGGGGTTACAGGGTTACGGGGATAGGGCTTGGGTGGGATGGCTGTCGGTGTAGGGACCGGGTGCTAGGGTTTGGATGATCAGCCATGATCTCGTTGAATGGCGGAGCAGGCTCGAGGGGCCGAATGGCCTACTCCTGCTCCTATCTTCTATGTTTCTATATTACAATGGACACTGGTCAATAAACTGTTGGTCCCTGCAAGTCCATGCAATATTTCCTCATTTAGTTTGCTTGGCAATTGCCACTTTTATAGATTCAGTCTTTTGAATGATCCCATCTCCCAGAACAAGTGTGGATGCCTCGGTGTTCGTACACTTTGGGTAGCTGTGCCCTGGTGGCGTCAATTGACGTCTCTACCCCTTTCCAAGAGGTTTTGCTGTTGTGATGTTCGAATCTCTCCTAGTCACCCTTGTGTCTGATGGTTGTGACACAGGCACTAGTGTCATTGGGAGAGAAATTGGCTAACCCCTGAAAACGGGTGTGGCGATTCCGGTACGCGATTTTACTGTGCCCATTCATTGTGATACAGGCAGCACGGTAAATTAGTGCTGCCTGTTACTTTACATGATTGCTGTGTGCAGCCAGCGCTACCTGAGTTGTTCATTGGCTGCACACACCAGCAGCGGGCCTGATATTGCGAGTGGCTAGGGCTAATTAATGGCAGCCTGCACCTTAAAGGGGAGTTGCAATGTGGCTGCAAGAAGTGGTGGGAGTCATTTCAAAACTGAATCTGGGCGGTGATACCCTGAGCAATGGCTGAACATGCGAGAAAGCATGCACCAAGGTTTTCTGACTCTGCACTTGAGGTCTTGGCAGAAGAGGTGGAAAAAGGAGAAATGTTCTGTATCCCCAGGTGGGCAGGAGGCCCTGCAGACAGATGCTCAGGAGGCAGTGGGCAGATGTAGCAGTAGAGGTTAATGCCAGCAGTGTTGCTCCAAGAACATGAATGCAGTGCAGGAAGAAGTTTAACAATCTCACACGAGTTGTCAAGGTGAGTGAGTTTATCTTCAAATGGCACATCCTACCAACTGCACCACTAGCCTCAGTCACTGCTCAGTTCACAACACCCCCATCACTTACCTACCAACAATCTTTATCAATCAGTACTCAACCCAAATATTCATAAAAATAAAATCGGAAAATGCTGGAAATACTCAGCAGGACAGGCAGCATCTGTGGAAAAAGAAACAGAGTTAACATTTTAGGTTGATAACCTTTCATCAGAACTCATATTCATATGACTAAAATTCATATGCTTTGCCTCACCCTCACACACTTAGCACTGTTGCAAACCTTGCACCCACAACTCACAGCTTGCACACACTGGTAGCTACACAACCATGACAGCCACATCACCCAAACATATTGCAGGACATTCACTGACACACTTCCCTCTTTCTTGCAGGAGAAGGTGGCGCATAACAGCAGGCAGCAAGAAAGAACTGGAGGAGGACAAGCGGGCCTGCATGTTTTAACCCACATAGAGGAGACAGTGCTGGCCATCATGGGAAGGGGCATCACTGAGGCCATGGCCACTGGGGGGGGGTGAAGTGATCGATGGTGAGTATATTTGCATACCTAATCCTCCTTTTCTCATCTCACTTCTCCATCATCCCTCAATCTTTGCTGACTTAGACCCTGTAGATGGTGTAAGCATACACTTCTTACTGTCTCCACTCCTCTCACAACACAATCCTTGACCCTTTTTCATTTCAGATACCCAAGAACAGGAGCCATTCCCAGTCAGAGGAAGAGGAAGAAGACAGCGAAGATGAAGATGTCACACGATCTAATAATCACAACCACCCGCTCAGTTACTGACACTGCGCATAATTTAGAGGATTACATAGAATATACGGCACAGAAACAGATATGATTTAGATATGAATGTAGGAGGTATGATCAGTAAGTTCGCAGATGACACGAAAATTGGTGGAGTGGTAAATAGCGAGGAGGGAAGCCTCAGGCTACAGGATGATATAGACGGGTTGGTCAGATGGGCAGAACAGTGGCAAATGGAATTTAACCCTGAAAAGTGTGAGGTGATGCATTTTGGGGTACTAACAAGGCAAGGGAATACACAATGAATGGTAGGACCCTAGGAAGGACAGAGGATCAGAGAGACCTTTGTGTGTATGTACATAGATCCCCGAAGGCAGCAGGACAGGTAGATAAGGTGGTTAAGAGGGCATATGGGATACTTGCCTTCATTAGCCGAGGCATAGAATATAAGAGCAGGGAGGTTATGATGGAGCTGTACAAAACGCTAGTTAGGCCACAGCCGGAATACTGTGTACAGTTCTGGTCGCCACACTATAGGAAGGATGTGATTGCATTGGAGAGGGTGCAGAGGAGATTCACCAGGATGTTACCTGGGCTGGAGCATTTCAGCTATGAAGAGAGACTGGACAGGCTGGGGTTGTTTTCCTTAGAGCAGAGAAGGCTGAGGTGGGACCTGCTTGAGGTGTACAAAATTATGAGGGGCATAGATAGGGTAGATAGAAAGGAACTTTTCCCCTTAGTAGAGGGGTCAATAACCAGGGGACATAGTTTCAAGGTAAGGGGCAGGAGGTTTAGAGGGGATTTGTGGAAAAACTTTTTCACCCACAGGGTGGTTGGAATCTGGAACTCACTACCTGAAAGGGTGGTAGAGGCAGGAACCCTCACAACATTCAAGAAGCATTTAGATGAGCATTTGAAATGCCATAGCATACAAGGCTACAGACCAAGTGCTGGAAAATGGGATTAGAATAGATAGGGCTTGATGGCCGGTGCAGGCACTATAAAGTATGTGTCTATACTTAATGCAATAATGATGAGACAGCTTGGAAGATTCAACGTAGGTCTTTACTTAATACCAACAGGCGGGAAACTGAGGGGAGATCAGTACCCACAGTACTATTTATACCCCTATGGCCAGGAGTGGTACTACGGTATCACTACGCCCTACAAAGTAGTGCTGCCCTGGCCATAGGTTTAAAGTAACATACCTATTACATACACAACATTCCTCCCCTTTTAATTAAAACGTACCCGTGCAATTAAGTCAATAGATGCCCCATAACTAGGGCTAATAACATTTGGTAACACAATATACATAACATATTTACATCAAGAGTTGTCTACTTATATATATATATATAAACAGAAACATGTTATAGATTCAGTCTCTGAGGAGGCCTCCTGTCTCGACTAGGATAACGTCTTTCTCTAGTCGGTCTCGGTGTAGGCGGCGGTACTTCCGTCACCCCTTCATCGCTGGACTCGTCGGTGTCTGATGGCACATCCTGTGCCGTGGAGATCACTGGAGTGCTGAACTCCTTGCAATCCTGAGACCTCTGTAACGCCGAGCTGGGCCGTGATTCCGCTGTAACAATGTGCTGAGACGTTTGAGGTAGTGAATCAGTTGGGTTTCTGGACTCCACAAGTTGATCAGCATGTCGTCTGATTATGCCTTCCCCTGTCTCAACTGTGTACATCAAGGGTCCCTGGCGGGCCTTTATCGTACCAGACCGCCACTTTTCATTCCTATAATCACGGGCCAACACTTGCTGCCCCACCTCGAAGCTCCGTGTCTGTCTGTCAGGAGCCCTACGAAATACTCGGTTTTCCACATCTCTCCAAATGTTTGGTCTGAGCAATTCAAGGCGAGACCTTAACCTTCTATTAAAGAACATGATGGCGGGGGCCTGGTTGGTCACCGTATGTGCAGCATTACAGTATGCGAATAGGAAGTTGTCCACCTTGTGTTGTAGTGGCAACCTTTCCTCCCCCATCGCCTTGATGGCCTTTTTAAAAGTCTGTACAAATCGCTCTGCCAGCCCATTTGTAGCCGGATGATATGGTGCGGACGTATAATGTCGCACTCCATTCCTTTTTAGGAATGCTTGAAATTCTTCTGCCACAAATTGTGGCCCATTGTCCGAACAGACTTGCTCGGGCACCCCGTTTCGGGCAAAAATGGTCCTTAAGACTGCGACCGTCTTTTCGGCTGTCGTTGATGACATCTTTACGACCTCCAGCCATTTTGAATGGGCGTCCACTACAATAAGGAACATCACATCCAGGAAGGGGCCAGCGAAGTCAACGTGGATCCTTTGCCACGGCATTGAGGGCCACTCCCACGGATGTAGTGGGGCTTGTGGTGGTACGTTCTGTACCATCTGGCACCCTTGGCACGCTTTTGCTACTTCCTCAATGTCCCTGTCAATGCCGGGCCACCAGACATAGGCTCTGGCGAGGCTTTTCATTTTGACACCCCCCAGATGACCTTCGTGTAAGTCCTGCAACACTTTATGTTGTAATTTTTGGGGGACCACCACCCTGGCTCCGCACATCAATGTGCCCCGGCAGACGGACAACTGGTCCTTCCTTGCCGAAAACGCCGGCAATGATGCGTCACCCTGCGCCGGCCAGCCTTTCACGGTTAATTCGTAAACCCTTGCCAATGTCGGGTAGTTCCGTGTTTCCCGCTCGATACATTGGCTGGTGATGGGCAAGTGTTCCATAACAGCTGTATGATATATTTCCACGGGGTCCTGTACTATCTCTTCGATCTCGGCAGGCAAGGGTAGCCGCGACAGGCCATCCGCATTGCCGTGCTGCTTGGTACCCTTATATTCGATAAGGTACTGGTGTGCTCCTAAGAACAGTGACCATCTCTGTAGCCTTTGGGCCGTCATCAGGGGCACCCCTTTTGTTGGATTAAATATCGACACCAACGGTTGATGATCCGTCAGTAGTGTGAAACGTTGCCCATGCAGGTAGTGGTGGAATTTTTTTACACCCCACACCAGACTGAGGGCCTCCCTGTCGATTTGCGCATAGTTTCTTTCGGCTGTAGTTAACGACCTTGAGGCAAATGCTATTGGCCTCTCCGTCCCGTTGGGAAATTTGTGTGACAACACTGCCCCTATACCGTACGGGGAGGCGTCACATGCCAACCTCATTGGCATTTTTGGGTCAAAGTGTGCGAGCACTTCCTTTGATGTAATGAGTTGTTTACCTTTTTTAAAAGCAGCCTCACACGCTTCGTCCCAATTCCAGGAGACTCCCTTTTGCAGCAATGAATTTAGTGGATGTAAAATGGACGATAAGTTCGGGAGGAACTTATGGTAATAGTTTATAAGGCCTAAGAATGATCGTAACTGAGATACATTCTCAGGGGGCGGGGCCTTCACTACTGCCTCGATCTTTTCCGGGGACTTATGCAGGCCTTCCTTATCTATAATGTGACCACAGTATGAGATACGTTCCTGGAAAAACTCACATTTCTGCTTGTTCGCCCTGAGTCCATATTGTTGTAACCGCAGAAGTACTCGCTCCAGGTTAGCGAGGTGGTCGTTATCCATTTGTCCTGTCACCAGGATGTCATCCAGGTAGCATTGCGTTCCTGGAATGCCCTGTAGGACCTGTTCCATGGTCCTCTGCCATATTGCCGGGGCGGACGCCACACCAAATACCAGGCGATTGTACTGGTACAATCCCTTGTGTGTGTTAATCGTTAGGAGCTTTTTCGAGTCCTGCTCCACCTCCATCTGTAAATAAGCTTGACAAAGGTCAATCTTCGTAAAGTGTCTACCCCCAGCTAACGATGCGAATATGTCCTCTACTGTACCGTGTGCAGGACTGGGTTAATAGTTATCTTAAAATCCCCGCAAATGTGAACCTTCTTTGGTTCCCCCGGTGTGTTATTTGCAGATTTCTTTATAACTGGGACGATGGGCATGGCCCACTCGCTCCACTCAATCTTTGTAAGGACACCTGCACTCTCTAAGGCATCCAGTTCTGCTTCCACCACTGGCCGAATGGCATAAGGCACCAGTCTGGCCTTACAAAACTTGGGGTTTGCGTCTTGAGCAATAGTTATTTTTGCTCTAATGTCCTTTAAGGTCCCCAGCCCTTGTTGGAACACCTCTGGCGTTTTTGCCAATAGTTTCGACAGCCTGCTTGTAATGGTTGTATCATCCGTGGTGGTCTCTACTTTTAACTCGTGTATCGACTTCCAGTCGAAATGGATTATTCTTATCCATTCCCTACCCAAAAGTGGTGGTCCACCATTTGGTAGGACGTATAAATAAAGTCCTGGCACTTTTCTGCCATTGTATTTAACTGTTACTTGCATTTTTCCCTTTGGGTAAACTTTTTGTCCCGTATATGTTTTTAATTTAATTTCCGTATCCTTTAAGGGAATGCATTTGAACAGCCTGTTATAATCTTGTTCATTAATTACTGATAGGACTGAACCCGTGTCCAGCTCCATATTAACTTCGACGCCTGCTACCTTCATTTTAACCCACATTGTGCTGTGGTCCTCCGTTTTGTCTACACCATATAACTTGAGACATCCCAGACCTTTAGGCTCTGCTTTTGTGCCTTCCTGTGACTCGTCTGAGCTACTGTCAGACATCTTATGTATTTTTGTCCTTGCCTTGGTACTGCTTGGATTGCCCCCACGATTGGGTTTCGTACCAGACCGACAAACTTTCGCTATATGCCCCTTTTTCCCACACTGCCGGCATATTTTATCACAAAACCAACAATTACTTTGGTCGTGGGTGGTTTTGCCACAACGGTAGCATTTACCTTTGTGGAATGTCACCTCATGGGTGTCATAGCCGGTTGTGTTATGTGTATTTGAGCAGCACCCTGTGCTGCTGCTTCGTGAGCCGATGCTATTTCAATCGCCTGATCTAGGCTGAGCTGTTTCTTGGCTAGCAACCGGTTACGTGTATTCTCATTTAACATGCCACAGACAAATCTGTCTCTGATCGCGTCCGCCAATATGGCTCCAAACTGGCAATGTTTGGACAACCTTCTGAGCTCAGCTAAATAGGCTGCCTGCGACTCATCATTCCTTTGGTCGCGTCTGTAGAAGCGGTACCTTTCCACTATAAATGGTGGCTTAGGGTTTAAATGTTCCCTTAACGTATCAACAATTTGGGCGTACGTTTTGTCTGCTGGCTTGTCTGGAGTAAGAAGATTCCTCAGCGGACCGTATGTTTTTGCCCCCATAAAATTTAATAAGGTTGCTACCTTTTGGTCATCTTCCACCTTGTTTACTATGCAATAAAGTTCATGCCTTTCGATATAGGCATCCCACTCTTCTGTGTCCTCAACAAATGCTGACAAACAACCTTCTTTAGCCATTTTAAACTTTTGAAGAGAAAAAAAAACTTTTCCCGCTTTCTCCACTAGACGGCGTTTTTCCCGCCTTTTCTCCCTCTGCTGTCAACGACCTCTCTCCAGCGTCATTATTTTTGGCCCTTGCAGCTCCCGTTATTGCCACCACTGCTATTAACAATGACCTTCCCCTCTCGTGGCCCGCTAGTCCTTGTGGCTCCGTTTGTTCCCCAGATCGCCTGCCCATTTGTAGGAGTTTTTTTCCTGCTCTCTTGCCCGTTCTGGCCTCCTGCCAGGCTTCGTGCAAGAATTACCCTTGAGTGGTTCGACCCACTCCCCCTAAGGTTCTAGAGCTTGGACTTAGATGCAGAGAACAGTAGTGCAGAGAAAAGGACTCAATAGACCAGGCTGAATAGCACGAAATGGATGCTTTTATTTTTAAACAGTTTGAACCATTACAAAATACATGTCATAGGCACAGATTAAAGTAACTACAATCATGCACAAATTTATGAACTTGACTCTATGGAAATGGGGAACACACGGCACATCGTAAAAGGGGAAACACATTACGATTTCCCTTAACTCCCTCCCCTATACCTAAACTAAGTTTCGACCTGGGGAACCTGGGATCATGCTCACCACTCTCGAAATCGTGAGAAAGGGGGGTTCGCAGCCCTTTTGGCACCGCTTTCCGTCATCACGTGGATTTGGAAACTTCTGGCGCAGTCGATATTCTCTCTCTCTCTCTCTCTCGAGGCGATGGGGTAGACACAGCCTCGATGAGCGTTCGTCAAGGTTGAGATCCACTAAGCCTGTCGTGGATTTTTGTTCATGGAGTAGGACAACAACCCAATGGGATGTTGAGACACGGAAGTGTCAGGCCCGGACTGTCTTTTTGTCTCCGGCCTGGTCGGTTCTCCAGAGGGTCTCTTCTCCGTCGGCCTGGGTCGTCGATGATCTCCCGACCCCAGTACCCGGGCCACCCTCGTCGTCTTCTCGTCGTGGCCGAGCCTTGTTTGGCTGAACACCGACCACGTTGTCCTTTTACCGAAACCGTCCGTCTTTAAAAAGACGAAAACGTTTTCATCGATTCTGCATCTGCCGAAGTGGAAAAGGCGCCGATCCTGGCCCCGTCCGAAGAAGTTGAAGAAGTAACGTATATGGACTTTCGATCCATAGTTATACTCTTTTGGAACAGTCTTATCTCCCGCCAAATCATAGTCCTGTCTTTGTATTAATTTTGGCGGGCAGAAATCTCTGCAGGGGCGCTTTGTCTTGTAACGGAGCCGGTGATAACTTAAACTGGCCTTCCTGGCCGATAATGTCTTTTAATGTCTTTTGCATTGTCACCGCGGCTCGGTTCGCATATTGATCGGTCCGGAGATGTTCCTTGATGGCTGCTAAACGGTTTTTCCTTTGTACAATAAATGGGTATGAGTGATTTTGCATTGTCCGCCCATATCTTGATGGGCCCCATCCTGTACTTGTAATCCATTGAATATGTATGCTGTTCCTCTGAGTTTCGGTTCCCAGATACTGGCTTTCGCGGGCTCACTGTCTTCAATCCACAAGCCTGTCTGGCTTGCAGTAACAGAAATAAAATGGTTCAGAAACTGATCACGGGGCCTGGCGGCCATTTTGTATGCCCTTTTATCAAAGGTTTTTCTGTGCAAGCTTACTTTGGTCAATAAACAGTCTTATTTTATCCAGTTTTCTTGTGTGATTTTTGCTGAAAATTGCGAATCTTACAGTTCTGGCCCTTGCAGCTCCCGTTCCCCGGGAAGGATTTCAGTTTACCTGGCCCTGGGTGGACTTTTGCCCCGTGGCTGGAGTGCCCGTTCAGCCTCTTCTCTCAGCTGCCGCAGCCGCCGCTGGAAACCTCTCTCTCTCGCTCCGTTGCTGCCGCTCTTCCCGAACCCGGAGTGCTGGGCGGCCTCCTTCAGTCGACGCTGGACTCTGCAGGCTGGCTGGTAAGAAGCCTCTCTCCTTCTCTCTCCGTACTGCTACCATTCCTTTGTTGCACCGTGTACTGATGAGTTCGAACCTTACTCGTCGCCAGTATAAAGTATGTGTCTATACTTAATGCAATAATGACGAGACAGCTTGGAAGATTCAACATAGGTCTTTACTTAATACCAACAAGTGGGAAACTGAGGGGAGATCAGTACCCACAGTACTATTTATACCCCTATGGCCAGGAGTGGTACTATGGTATCACTACGCCCTACAAAGTAGTGCTGCCCTGGCCATAGGTTTAAAGTAACATACCTATTACATACACAACAGGCACTATGGGCTGAAGGGCCTCCTTCTGTGCTGTATAACTCTATGACTATGACTCTAAGGCTAATGGGTGTATGTAATCAAATGCTTGGTGCACTGGAAAGCCTACCAGAAAGCCTGCGCTCAATGTCAAGGAGCATAGAGGAGTCCAACACTAACTTGACACAGGGCTTTGCGCAGAGCTTGGAGCCCTTCCTTTCTAGCATGGAATGGGTGGCTACCTCCATCAGCATACCTGTGGAACCCACCCTGATGCAGCATCTGATGGTCAATGTCACAGCTTCCAATGCAGCACAAACTGCTTCCATCAAAGGTCTGAGTGCTGCAGTGGAAGCTCAGACTGCTGGATACCAGTGTTCAAAGGAGCTTCCGGGGCCTCACAGCAGTCCAGCAATCTGTTCTCCAACAGATCAGTAGGTTTGCTGAGACGCTGCCCCGGGAGAGTGACAGTGGATCCATGGAGAACGGACCTGCTGTCCTCTCTCAGGATGACAGTATTAGTACTCCCACCACTGCCACTTTGCCAGTGCCCTTGTTGTTGCCTATCAGCCAGTCAGCCCAGACTGCTGCAGCCCAGGCTGAAATGGTGCAGTCTGAAGCCAAGCCTTCTAGGCCCAGAGCTGCTTTATTTCGCTCTCCAAGGCCATCTGCAGTCTCCTCCACTAAAAGTCAGCAGCCTTCCATCACCCATGCTGCAGCCACTGGAGAAGCACCTCATAGGAGCACTAGGACAGGCAAAGGCACGCAGAAGGCAGGCTCTAAAAGAATGCACAAGGGTGATTATTTTTGTATGCATTATGTCATGATTACATTTATAAATTTGGATTGGAATGTGCTTTTTCTGGTGGTTTTTATTTTTGTAAGGTGAGAAAGAGGACGATTTGATGGTCAGTGATAGAGATTAGGTAAGGAGCGTGGGACTGTTGGTGAATGGGGAGGCGTGGCTGAGGCTACTTGTATCACTCATGAATTATTTCAGCATGTAGAGCCTAGGCAGAAAGGAGCTGCCTACGTTGTAGCCCCCCTTCCTCTTCCTGTTCCTCCACTTCCTGTTACACATCCTCCTCCTCTTCCTGGTGCTCCTGTTCCTCAGCTTCTCACCTGATAGGTGGTGGCAAGGGCTGTTCCCTCATAATGGCCATGTTGTGCAGCATGCAGCATGCAAATCTTGATACCCACTCAGTTGGGTACTGCAGGGCTCCCCCAGAACGGTCCAGGCAGTGGAAGCATTGCTTGAGAACACCACTGGTGTGCTCTATAATATTGTTTGTGGCAGCATGGCTCTCATTGAATGCCTGCTGTGCACATGTGTGTGGGTTGCAGACCAGAGTCATGAGCCATATCATGAATGGGTAGCCCAGTAGCCAGCCTTTGACTTGTCGTGGTGGTTCAAATACATCTGGCACAGAAGAGTGCCGCAGAATGAAGGAATCATGACTACTGCCAGGGTACCAGGCATTGACCTGCATGATGCGCTGCCTGTGGTCTTGCACCAGCTGCACATTGAGGGAGATGCATCATCTTTAGGAACGTTGCTCTCCCTGAGCTCTTTTATGGAAGATAATGAAATGAATGGATGACTTGTGGCTGACAATGCATACCCCTTGCTTTACTTACTTTTGTTGCCTTTTTTGAGACCATCATGTTTCTGACTTCTGCCCAGGTGCATTATATTTGGGAGACTGCTTTTACCCTGTGAGCGGTTTGTTGTGCACTAAGAGCTTGTGGGAAGGGTACCATTCACCTCCATAGAAAACTGACTCCTCTCCCTTACTTCCTGAGTGAACACTTTGAGCACACCTGTCAACTGTCCAGCTTGAATAAAAGCTTCGATGAAAAATAATCATTGGTAGATCCCAGAGAACAATTGGCTGACATTTTTCAACACTTCTGTTGTAACCTGGAAGAATTGATGGGTGCTGAATAATACTGATTTTTTAATAATCAGTAACCCAACCATATAATAAATTTACAAATCAATTGCTAATGTTTTATGCAGTGAGATGCCTGTCTATGATCTGCTATTTATTTGCCATCATCAGTCAATATTTTGGAGTAATGGAAAAATGAACACTTACTCATCCAACACTAGAGCTGATGCCATTCATATGAATGGCTCTCATACTAGATCAAGGGAAATGTAGTTTAAATGGCTATTAAACAGGCTAATCCTGCTGTGCAAATGGATAGTAGTGACACAGAGATGCCCATTTTCCCATTTCAGTACTCTGAGTTTTTATTACTGTTCTTGTATGAACTCTTAACATGTTGGTACCATATCCCTCTCTGGGCTACTTTAACGTGGGTTAACATGTTTAAGGATTAAACAAAGATCCTGATTTCTACCTCACATCGATTATTTCTGTTACTTTTCCTTTTAAAGAGGCTGGAAAGAACTAGCGGGCAAGTGGTAGCATGTTTGTTCGCTACCTGAATAGGCCTGTGTGGGTAAGGACTCTATAAATAGGTATTTGAATCTGGGAAGTTTCTTTGTTAAAAAGTAGTAGTGGTAGTATTAATAGTAGTAGTGATCTTAGTGATGCTGTAATTAATAGTAATGCCATTAACAGTATTAGTAGTAGTATTATTATTAGTAATCGTCATCATAGTAGTATTACAAGAAACTTTGTGTTATCTGGAGGCTAACTGTCCGGAATGCTCGAGCCACCGGCTAAAATCAGGTGCCGTTTTCGTTCGGTTTATTTTCTTCTCATTGCTTTTTTCCTCAACAGTCAAGCTCTGCAAGGTCTGCTGAAGCTGTTGCTAAGCTACAGAGACGCTACAGAGATGCTTGGACTGTTTAGAAGCAACATGGTTTGTTGACAGATACGGAGCTCAGAAGCTTCCTTATCTTTCAACATTAGCGCTGGAGTGTCCGGCAGTTTTGAGGGAACGGCAACAGCTCGGTCCCGTCGGTGCCGGATAGCACAAAGTTTCCTGTATTATTAGTAGTGGTGGTAATAGTATTAGTGGAAGTAGTATTAGTGGTAGTAATTATTATTATAGTGCAGGAGTTCTTTGTCTAGTGTATGCATAAAGCTATCTGTGTGAAAAGGGCAGAAAGTGCATCTCCGAGCAAAGTTAGCTGTTCCTCCAAATGGACAGGAGATAAAGAGAGAGCTTACATAAGTTCAAAGATTTATGGCTATACCAGCCAGATACAGGCAGACATTAGGTATGTCACTTAGATATGTGGGATGTTTATCCAAGATTGAGGGAAGTGAGACTTGTGCCAGCAAGTCCAGTTACAGTTGTAATGTGTGAGTTGAGTCTACCCAGGAGCAGAGGATCTAGGAGCTACCGGATATCACATGCTGGGTGACATAGTGGCCTTGGAAAAGGTTCAGAAAAGAGCTACAAAAATGATTCCTAGCTTAAAGAACTTTGTTACTCAGAGAGGCTTATAGAGCTGGGTCTATTTACACTAGAGCAATGTAGACTTAGAGGCGACCTAATAGAGGTTTATAAAATAATGATAGGCTGGATAACATGCCTATTGATAAATTATTCCAGTTTGACATAGTGGGGAAGGCCAGGGGACATACACTTAAACTATGTATGTAGGGATCTTTCTCTTCCCCACCTGGGCTTCAGACTCTAGATTTACGATATAAATGAGAGAAAGAAGATTCACACTTTCACACTGCAACCGATTGTTTGGTTCCGTTTAATACGGTAAGTCCTTTATTAAACACACACATACCGTTCGTCAAGCGTAAATCTCTAACAGTTTTCTTACTCTTCCCCTTAGTTACTTAGACTATCGTGTGTATACTCACTAGCTGTCCTGTCGGTCTTCCCTTGGTCGAAGTGGTTGTCTGTGAGATGAGTGACCATTTCCACCTCCTGCTTCTTCTGTCTGTCTAGATCAGCAAGTTATCAGCTGAACCTTGGCTGTTTAAGTACAGCTCTTCGCGCGCAAAAGTAAAGTCACGTCCAGAAAGTTTGTTTGGTTCTGTCCAATACGTACATTTACAAAGCCACCTGCACTTTGTCCTCAACCGTAATGACTTTACCAGTTCTTATCAGTTGCAGTCCCAGCTGTGATGACTTTACTAGTTCTCAAGTCCTTGTTTCTCACAAGCTGGTTCCTGGTTATTACAGTCCTTTGCTTGCTTAGCAGGATGATGCGGTTAGTCAGATGAACTTGCCTTTCACTCTGGTTCACAGTCGGCACTTTTCCCACCGCTGCTGATCTCAGTTCTTGACCAACTTTCCCATCATTCCATTGGCCTCAAGGCATAGCCTGAGCCTGTTCTTTTAACTGGGCTGTTAAGTCTCTAGTCAATTCGCTACCTCTACAGCGAGGCCAAAGTCACATTGTAGGCAATTAGGGCCCTTCATGTAATAGACTGGCTGTTAGGCGGTTCTTCTTTTCTTAGAGACTAATGAGCCTCTGAAATGTGTTGCTGGCTGGTGTGGTCTGTGCTGACTCTCTGTACACCTTCAAGAGGGAGCTGGACCGGTTCTTCACTGGGGTACCGATTGCATCATATAGAAGGTACGTGGATTAACAGATAACAAACAGATGATCGACATGATCTCCTGGGCTGGCTTTCATTGCCTGAGGGGGTCGGAGAGGAATTTTCCAGAGTTGTGTTTTCTCTTATTGGCCCTGGGTTTTTCTCTGCTTTTTTTTAATCTCCCAGGAGATTACATAGCTGTGGGAATGCGAGGGTGGGGTGGGGGGCAGGATTAGTGTCTAGTCATGATGCTCCAGGTAACATGTGTGTGGGTCAGGCTTGATGGACCAACTGGTCTTTTCCTGTCCATCATTTTTGTCTGTTTCTACACACACAGGTTCATTATTTTCACATCCCAGGAGGTTAACACCAGACCAAAATCTGGGCAGGTGATAGTAGCCTTGGTTCGGTCAATTTACTCTTACATTTATTCATGGTGAGACCAGCAAAATGTGTACTATTTCCTTGACCCTTCTCCAGTACTGAGCTTTTTAATTGTTTTGGGGCAATTGGACCTACATTCAGCACTGAGAGGGACATTGACGCTTAAGAGGAAACTGGTGCAAGTATCGACTGACTAGGAGTTCATCTGGAAGATCAAGCTCTCCCGCAGGCACAACAAGATCTGCTCTTAGATAGAAGAATTAAAACCCTTGTTTTTTAAAGTGCTTATTGTGGGTATAACTTAGATCAGTCTCCTTCAGGAATGAGAAAAGAACATGCATTTGCATTTATATGGCACCAAAGTGCTTTTCAGCAATTAAGTATTTTTGAAGTGTAGTCACTGTTGTAATGGTTACTTCCTGTGGACTGTACATCACTGAGACAAGATTTCCATATTTGCAATAGCATTTCTAGGGTGAAAATTTCTGCTCCGTAATGTAGGATTGATTCCTCCCCCCCGCAGCGTTAAAAATATTGGACTATGAAATATAAAAACCCAGAACTGCAGAGCCTGCAAAAAGGGCTTGGCAATAAAGGGTTAATTCAATCATTACAGCCGAAACTACAACTGGATCACAGACAATCTAAAATCTGAACAAGAACATTCGCATATTCATGTACCTTAAGGGGTACATTGTTCACCTTAGTCCATGTCCCCGAATAACTAGTATCAGTGCAGGCCTACACAATTGGGCTGGGCCTTGGACCATTTTAATACGAATGCTAACAGAAACCAACAACTTCGCATATGTAGTCACTTTAGGAAGGTTGCATTGTCAGAAAGGTATCTCTAATCAATGAACAATATGAGGGACAATTCACACATTTTGAAACGGCCATCGTATGCTCAGGAGGGAGCCAGGAAATGTGTGTCAAGATACTGCAAGTTGGTTTTGGTTTAAAGTAAGATCACTTCGAAGACAATGGTGTGGCAAGCCAATGGCAGAACAGTGAACAGAAAGATTCGGGCCTACAATCAACTCCAAGAGACAGCCGATCGGGAGTGGTGATTGTATGTTTCAGTCAAATCATAGAGGGGGCTTTTATGATTGAGTCTGAGTAAGTTTGTGAGTTTCACTCAGATCACAATAAGGGCTTTGTGATTGAGTCTGGGTAACTTTATATGTAACAGTCAAATCGCGGATGAGTTTAACTGTGTCATATTGTGTCGATGGAAATGACCCTTGCGTAGGGGTTTTGGGGTTGTAAGCCTGATATAAATCATAGGGATTTATACTGGGGAAGTAATTGTGTGTGTGTTCAATAAACAAACGAATCAAAGGTTGAGCCAAAATCCTGTGCCGTGTGTATTTTGTTCTTATAAATCCTGATGTCCAAGAACTGTGTGTAACGGGAGACCAGTATTGGAGAAAACCCCTTACAGAATCTGGCGACCGCAGCAGGACGTCAAGGTTTAGAACAAAGTTATGGACAGGGTTAAGTGCAAGAAACCCATGATGGAGGATAGGATATCCTCATATGTGTTTGGAAAAGTAAACATTTCCGAGCTCTGGGTGCAGGAAATGTTACACTCTGACAGTCCGTATGAGAAAGCGGTAGAGTGGACGGTTAGTAGCGTTGACGTGATGGATGATGTTTTGTCTGTATCTTAACTCAGATCTTTAATAGTGATGCTTACTGTTTGAAGAAAAATGGCCAAAAATCTACTCACTATTTGCTGGTGAGTTATGGGCTTGAAAAGCGCATACTGGCATTTTTGGGGATGGATTCTGAATGGTAATTATTTCCACCGGATCAGCCACATAAATGCTGTGGCTTCCAGAGCAGATCAGAGGCTGAGTATTCTGTGGTGAGTGGCTCATCTCCTCAAAGCCTTTCTATCACCTACAAAGCAAAAATCAGGAGTCTGATGGAATACTCTCCACTTGCCTGGATGGCTACAGGTCCAACAAGCTCCTCACTATCCAGGATTTGGCAGCCAGCTTGATTGGCACCCCATCCACTGTCTTAAACATTCACTCCCTCCACCACCGACATACAGTGACTGCAACGTGTATTATCTACAGGATGTACCGCAGCAAATCACTAAGGCTTCTTCGGCAGCACCTGCCAAACCCATGACCTCCACCACTTAGACGGACAAGGGCAGCAGGTGCATGTGAGCACCTTCATGCTGGAATTTCCTACCTAACAGCATTGTAGGAGCACCTTCACCACATGGACTGCAGCGGTTCAAGAAGAAAGCTCATCACCACCTTCTCAATGGCAACTAGTGATGGGTAATAAATGCTAGCCTTACCAGAGACGCTCACATCCTGAAAATGAATTTTTCAAAAAACATGTGGTCTAGTAAGTTCCTACAGTTAACTTTCTCAACCTTCTGAATAGACTCACTCAATGTCCGGATTTTATGCTACCATATACAAAGACTCCTTTATATGAATATCAGATTTGCTGTGAATTGCCATGATGTACTCATCTCTTCAAATGAACAGATGACTTGAGGGTGATGAGGTATACCCCTTGCTGTCATAGATACTGACCCCTCTAAGAGTTGCAAGAAGAGCAACTGAGGAGCATTGCAATTAGGCATATGCCTCTTCCCGAGTTGTCATGGAGAGAACAATCATGGTTTTGAAGGGGTGTTTCCATTGCCTCGATAGATGAGGAGGGGCCTTGCAATATGCTCCAGAGCATGTATCCCGCATGGTTGTAGCTTGCTGTGTCCTGCACAACATTGCCATCCAAATAGGTCTGAGCATTGAGATTCTTGGGCAGGTAGCCCTAGCTGCTTTGCACATGTGGAGTGGACTATCAGGAGAACCATCACTAGAGGACTTCCTCAAGGGCATCAGAACTCAACCTATCATTAGTTTAACGGTCTCCCTTTGTCACCATTGCCATTGCTCCCTATCCTGGGCCTTCATATAAATTAAAAATTCTTCAATCACAATCACTTCATGTCAGACCTCTATGGCCCTAAATGACCATGCAAGTCTAAATAATATGAATGAATAAACGGAGCACAACACCCTTCCCTGTAGGTCTGTATTCTCCATGAATAACTCCATGAACTAGGTGCACATTCTCCTTTATTATGAGAAACTGAAAAGTGAATATATGCCATCGTACTCTTTGCTCACATTCTTGCTTCGTCCGGGCTTTGTCCTTCTTTCTCCTATTTTAATGCTTCGCCAAGGTGCCGCCTGAGGGCCAGTACTATGAGAGGTGATGCTGTGGTGCAAAAGGCTCATGGGACTGAAGTGGCCTTCCTTTCGTGGCAGTTTGGTCTTGGGAGGGAGCTGCTGCTGGCTGCAACTCTGGGAGCTTGTGCCTGGGTACCATGGTGTCCCCTCCTACCTGCCACTAGCTTGGTGCTCTGAGTGGGAAGGCCGGATGCCAAGCATGTGCTGCCATATTCCCTTCCTCTGACCATATTCAGGCTTCTAAAATTTGGTGTCACCTGATCGCTAATTCATGATTATCTCATCACTCCCCTTGCACTTCCAATCTTGATGGTGTTCTGCATGATGGACCTTACCATTACACTTTGATTTCTCAATAATAATAATGCAATTGAATTGTGAAAATTGCTTCCATAGACTACAAGTCTAGTGAGTTGAACATATCGTGGCACAGATGAGTTGATTGAATTTTTGAGACTGCAAATACTGTGTTTGGAATGTGTATTTTTATGGTAAGTCTGTTCTAAATCACTGTGTCAGAGACCTGATTCATGTTTTGACCACCTCCTAAATAAAATTGGCAATATTACGATATTTCAGCTTTAGTGTACAGAACTATGACCACTGTTTTCTTCCTATTGCACACCAAATACTGTCAGCAGATCCAAACCTTGACCCTGGTTTAATGCTAGAAAGAAAGACTTGCATTTATATAACACCTTTCATGACCTCTGGACGTTCAAAATCGCTTTACATCCAATGAAATACTTTAGTTATTGTTGTATTTTGAAAACATTGCAGCCAATTTGCACACAGCAAGTCCCGCAAACAGCAACGTGATAATGACCACTTTTTTGTGATGTTGGTTGAGGGACACCAGGGAGAAATCACCTGCCCTACTTCGAAATAGTGCAGTGGGATTTTTACGTCTGCCCGAGAGGGCAGATGGGGCATCAGTTTAATGGCCCAGAAATTGGTGTCGGGGGCTTCCCGTGGGTGCAAGCCCCTGACCTACACTTACATAGCGCGCCGACAGTTGAAGCCTGGCCCTGCGTGGATTTCCTGTCAGTGGCCCGGTTCAGCTCCCAGCGCGCTGTGCTTCCATGATCCAGTGGCGTAATTAGTTCGATGAGCCGGCTGGGGTCACGTGAGCACTGGGCAACCAATCGGAGGTTGCAGAAGTTCATTCATGAGTTTGACAGTAAGAACTGTCAAACTCATGAAAACTCCGGGTGCCCAAAACAGTACTTAAACTTCAAATAAAAGTTAAAAAAAATCCCACTAATTAAATGAACTATTAATAACTCTAAAAAACTAATTTAAACAATTATTCAAATTTTTGAAAAAATAATTTTTTTTAAAATCATGTCTAAAAATACACTTACCTTACTGTAAAGTCTTTTAAAATAATAAACCTGTGGAAAAAAATTTCTTACTTTAATTAATAGACCACTTACCTTTTAAAACTAAGTACTTACGTCTGCTTTTTTCTCGCGTAAAAACTGGAGGCCTTATCGCACGGGCAACCCTGTAAAAAAAAAGGAATTTCAGCGCGCTCGCGCAGACTCCTGAGCACACGCGTTCCACCTCTGAACCCCTTGGTTCAGAGGAAAGGAAATGCCGGTTTTCCGCGCATGCGCTGTGCGTGCTGAAAACCGGCACTTCCATCGGGCCCACGCGTGAGTACACGGTGCTTACTCACGCGTTGGGACCCGAATTACTGGGCCATTGTCTCACCAAAAGTTAGTGTGGCACTCCCTCAACACTGCACTGAAGTGTCGACTTAGACATTGTGCTCAAGTCTGAAGTGGATCTATGAACCCACAACCTTCTGGCTCAGAGGCGAGACTGCTACCACTAAGCCATGGCTGACACAAGCCGGAGGGCAGCAGTTTCTAGCTGAAAGTAAAGCAAAAGATCAGGATTGAAGTTTGAAGTCCAAAATGAAAGCAGTTCTGACAAAGGGTCACCCACCTGAAACGTTAACTCTTTTTCTCTCTTCACAGATGCTGCCTGACCTGCCGAGTATTTCCAGCATTTTCTGTTTTTACTTCAATAGACCCACTGCTTCAAATGGAAACTTTACACAACCTAAAATTTTAAGGCTGAAGCAAAAAGCCATATCCACAATAAGTCGAGGAAGGAGCGGGAAAAATATCCTGACGATATCCTGGACTTCTTGTCACAGGTGGGCGGATGGCCAAGGCAAGCGGCAAACCGTCCTGACCTCGGCAGCATGAGGCCCGGATGATCTTAACTCCCAGGATACCCACCTGATCGCCTTAGGAAATGGACTACCCAAGGTCTATTTCAAGTGGAAATGCACCTCAATCGCAAAGCTGCCCTAGGGTTTCAGATGCCTCCCTTCCGCTGAAGTTACAGTGGAAGTTTGGGAGAATCCCTGTGGAAATTCCAGGCACACAATTGCATTTCAGTCCATCTCATAGCCTTTCCAGAGGCAGCAAGGTGATCTTGCATGACAGAAGTCTGAGCTTCCACTGCAGCACTCAGACATTGGGTCACTTCCACTTTTTTTTTATTAGTTCATGGGATGTGGGCGTTGCTGGCTGTTGTGTATGTACCTTTAAGAGAATAACTGGTCTCAGACTGCAGTACCGGCAGTGACCACCCCTGTATAAAAGGCGCTAGAGAGCCTCTGTTGTTCAGATTCGTTTATGCCTTCCACCAGTAAAGATCGTTTTGTTTTCTCTCCTGCTAGTCCGTGTCTCAATCATTCACGGACTTAACACTGGCAAGGCCAGCATTTATTGCCAATCCCTAGTTGTCCTTTATAATGTGGTGGTGAGCTGCCTTTTTGAACCACTACAGTCAGTGTGATGAAGGTACTCCCACAGTGCTGTTAAGGAGGGAGTTCCAGGATTTTGACCCAGCGACAATGAAGGATTGGCGATATATTTCTAAGTCAGGATGGTGTGTGACTTGGAGGGGAACTTGGAGGTGGTGGTGTTCCCATGCACCTGCTGCCCTTGTCCTTCTAGGTGGTAGAGGTCACGGGTTTGGGAGGTGCTGCCAAAGAAACCTTGGTGAGTTGCAGCAGTGCATCTTGTAGATGGTACACACTGCAGCCAAGGTACGCTGGTGGTGGAAGGAGTGAATGATTAAGGTGGTAGATGGGGTGTCAATCAAGCGGGCTGCTTTGTCCTGGATGGTGTCAAGCTTCTTGAGTGTTGTTGGAGCTGCACTCATCCAGGCAAGGTATTCCATCACACTCCTTACTTGTTCCTTGTAGTTGGTAGAAAGGCTTTGGGGTGTCAGGAGGTGAGACACTCGCTGCAGAATACCTAGCCTCTGACCTGCTCTTCTTGCCACAGTATTTATGTGGCCAGTCCAGTTAAGTTTCTGGTCAATGGTGACCTCCAGGATGTTGATGGTAGGGTATTCGGTGATGGTAATGCCATTGAATGTCAAGGGGCAGTGGTTAGACTCTCGCTTGTTGGAGATAGTCATTGCCTGGCACTTCTGTGGCGCAAATGTTACCTGCCACTTATCAGCCCAAGCTTGAACATCGTCCAGGTCTTGTTGCATGCGGGCATGGACTGCTTCATTATCTGAGGAGTTGTGAATGGCACTGAACTCTGTGCAGTCACCAGCGAACATCCCCATTTCTGACCTTATGTTGGAGGGAAGTTCATTGATGAAGCAGCTGAAGATGGTTGGGCCTAGGACACTGGCCCTGAGGAACTCCTGTAGCGATATCCTGGGGCTGTGATGATTGACCTTCAAACACCACAACCAGCTTCCTTTGTGCTAGGTATGACTCCAGCCACTGGAGAGTTTTCCCTCCGATTCACACTGACTTCAGTTTTACTAGGGCTCCTTCATGCCACACTCGGTCAAATGCTGCCTTGATGTCAAGGGCAGTCACTCTCACCTCACCTCTGGAATTCAGCTCCTTTATCCATGTTTGGACCAAGGCTGTAATGAGGTCAGGAGCCGAGTGGTCTTGGCGGAACCTAAACTGGACATCAGTGAGCAGGTTAGTGGTGAGTAAATGCCGTTTGATATCACTGTCGACGACACCTTCCATCGCTTTGCTGATGATTGAGAGTAGACTGATGGGGCGGTAATTGGCCGGATTGGATTTGTCCTGCTTTTTGTGGACAGGACATACCTTGGCAGCCTTCCACATTGTCGGATAGATGCCAGTGCTGTAGCTGTATTGGAAAAGCTTGGCTAGAGGCACGGCAAGATCTGGAGCACAAGTCTTCAGCACGATAGCCGGGATGTTGTCAGGGCTCATAGCTTTTGCTGTATCCAGTGCGCTGAGCTGTTTCTTGATATCACGTGGAGTGAATTGAATTGGCTGAAGACTGGATTCTGTGATGGTGGGGACCTCAGGAGGAGGCCGATATGAATCATCCACTTGTCACTTCTGGCTGAAGATGGTTGCAAACGCTACAGCCTTGTCTTTTACACTCACATGCTGGGCTCCACCACCATTAAGGATCATGGAGGCTCCTCCTCCTGTTAGTTGTTTACTGGTCCACCACCATTCATGACTGGATGTGGCAGGACTGCAGAGCTTTGATCTGTTCCGTTGATTGCGGGATCGCTTAGCCCTGTCTATAGCATGCTGCTTCCACTTTTTCGCATGCATGTAGTTCTGTGTTGCAGCTTCCCCAGGTTGAACAACAAGGCCTCAGGAGCAGATGGAATCCCCGCCAAGGCACTAAAGCATGGCGGAGAAGCACTACTGGCGCAAATTCATGAACTGGAAGGAGGAGAGCATGCCAGGGGATCTCAGAGACGCCGTAATTGTGACCATCTTCAAGAAAGGTGACAAGTCCGATTGCGGTAATTACAGAGGAGTTTCCCTGCTATCTACCACAGGGAAAGTCATCGCAAGAATCCTCCTCAATCGCCTTCTCCCAGTGGCCGAAGAGCTCCTCCCAGAGTCGCAATGCGGATTCCGCCCACTAAGAGGCACAATGGACATGATCTTCACCGCACGTCAATTACAAGAGAAATGCAGGGAACAGCACCAACCACTGTACATGGCCTTCTTTGATCTCACAAAGGCCTTCAACACTGTCAACCATGAGGGATTATGGAGTGTCCTCCTCAAATTCGGCTGCCCTCAAAAGTTTGTCACTATCCTCCGCCTGCTTCACGACGACATGCAAGCCGTGATCCTGACCAACTGTTCCACCACAGACCCAATTCACATACGAACCGGGGTCAAGCAAGGCTGTGTCATTGCACCAACACTCTTCTCAATCTTCCTTGCTGCAATGCTCCATCTCACCCTCAGTAAGCTCCCCACTGTAAGACAAAGGTCCTCTACCAACCTGTTCCCGTCACACAGTGCTGCCCCCCGATTATCAAAATCCACGACAAGGCCTTGGACAACGTGGACCACTTTCCATACCTCGGGAGCCTACTGTCAACAAGGGCAGACGTCGACGATGAAGTCCAACACCACCTTCAGTGTGCCAGTGCAGTCTTCGGCCGCCTGAGGAAGAGAGTGTTTGAAGACCAGGACCTCAAACCCGGCACTAAGCTTGTGGTCTACAGGGCAGCAGTGATACCTGCCCTGCTGTATGCCTCAGAGACATGGACCATGTACAGCAGGCACCTCAAAGCACTGGAGAGGTACCACCAACGCTGCCTCCGCAAGATTCTGCAAATCCATTGGCAGGATAGGCGCACCAACATCAGTGTTCTTGCTCAGGCCAACATCCCCAGCATCGAAGCTCTGACCACGCTCAATCAGCTCCGATGGACGGGTCACATTGTCCGCATGCCCGATACGAGACTCCCAAAACAAGCGCTCTACTTGGAGCTCTGGCACGGCAAGAGAGCCCCAGGTGGGCAGAGGAAACGCTTCAATGACACCCTCAAAGCCTTCTTGAAAAAGTGTAACATCCCCACCGACACCTGGGAATCCCTGGCCCAAGACCGCACAAAGTGGAGGAGAAGCATCCGGGAAGGCGCCGAACACCTCGAGTCTCTTCGCCGGGAGCAAGCGGAAGCCAAGCGCAAGCAGCGCAAGGAGCGCACGTCAACCCAAGCACCCCACCCACTCGCCCCTTCAACCACCGTCTGCCCCACCTGTGACAGAGACTGTAGGTCCCGCATTGGACTCATCAGTCAACTGCGAGCTCATTTTTAATGTGGAAGCAAGTCATCCTCGGTTCCGAGGGACTGCCTAAGAAGAAGAAGTTGCAGCTTCCCCAAGTTGGCACCTCATTTTTAGGTACACCTGGTGCTGCTCCTGGCATGCTCTTCTGCACTCCTCATTGAATCAGGGTTGGTCCCCTGGCTTGATGGTAATGGTAGAGTGTGGGATATGCTGGGCCATAAGGTTACAGATTGTGATGGAATACAATTCTGCTGCTGTTGATGGCCCACAACGCTGCATGAATCCCCAGTTTTGCACTGCTAGATCTGTTCTGAATCTATCCCATTTAGCACAGTGGTAGTGCCACACAGCATGATGGAGGGTGTCCTCAGTGTGAAGACAGGATTTCATCTACACAATGACTGTGCGGTGGTCACTGCTACCAATAATGTCATGGACAGATGCATCTGCGACAGGTAGATTGGTGAGGACGAGTTCAAGTAGGTTTTTCCCTCGTGTTGTGGTTCTCTCATCACCTGTCGTAGGTCCAGACTGGCAGGTATGTCCTTCAGGACTCGGCCATCTCGGTCAGTAGTGGTGCTATCGGGCCACTCTTGGTGATGGACATTGAAGTCCCCCACCCAAAGTACATTCTGTGCCCTTGCTACTCTCAATGCTTCTTCCAAGTGGTGCTCAACATGGCAGAGTACTGATTCATCAGTTGAGGGAGGGCGGTAGGTGGTAA
This sequence comes from Somniosus microcephalus, assembly GCF_052327205.1. Lineage (NCBI taxonomy): Eukaryota > Metazoa > Chordata > Chondrichthyes > Squaliformes > Somniosidae > Somniosus > Somniosus microcephalus. The sequence continues at coordinate 105,828,768 of NC_140996.1, forward strand.
TCAGCAGGAGGTTTCCTTGCCGATGCTTGACCTGAAGCCTTAAGACTTCATGGGGTCCGGAGTCACTGTTGAGCACTCCCAGGGCCACTCCCTTCTGACTGTATACCACTGTGCTGCCACCCCTGATGGGTCTGTCCTGCCTGTGGGACAGGATATACCCAGGAATAATGATGGAGGATTTTGGGTCATTGGCTGAAAGGTATGATTCTGTGAGTATGACTATGTCAGGTTGTTGCTTGACTAGTCTGTGGGACAGCTCTCCCAATTTTGGCACAAGTCCCCAGATGTTGGTGAGGTGGACTTTGCAGGGTTGTCTGGGCTGGGTGTGCTGCTGCTGTGTCCTTAGTCGGTGCCGAGGTCAATGGTGGGTAGTCCGTCCAGTTTCATTGTTATTATTGTGTTTCGTAACTGTTACAACTGAGTGGATTGCTAGGCCATTTCAGAGGGCAGTTAAGAGTCAATCACATTGCTGTGGGTCTGGAGTCATATATATGCCAGACCAGGTAAGGACGGCAGATTTCCTTCCCTAAAGGACATTAGTGAACCAGGTGTGTTTTTACGACAATCCGAGAGTTTCATGGTTACCATTATTGATACTAGCTTTTTATTCCAGATTTTTATTTAGTTAACTGCATTTAATTTCCCCAGCTACCATGGTGGGATTTCAACTCATGTCTCTGGATCATTAGTCCAGGCCTCTAGATTACTGGCCCAGTGACATTACCACTATGCTACCGTTCCCGAGGAATTTGTGCTGCAATGGAAGCTGCAACATCACCCATCACACCCAGCATCATGGTTGGGTCCAGAAGTGCTGTAATTGAGTTACCCATTGGCATGAATCTTGCCATTCATGTAGAAATGACTTATGAAATATACTGGGCGGCCTGCTGGTGGCGCTGTCCAGGGAGAGTATAAATACTCGGGCATGGGCCCAGCTTGCTCAGGACATTTTGTAAACAGGGACTAGTGAAGGACAACTAGACTTCCATGTTGTGAAACATTCGATTAAAGCCTTGTTTAATACTCTGACCAAGTGCCTAGTAGTTTTCTTACGTCAATTTAATCGACTGTTTGCTGCTCCACGCTCTGAGTGGTTTTGGGAACAGATGACTACAACTCAAACGGTAGAAGGGAACCAGAGGTAGTAATCAATCCATCATGGAGAAACTACTCCGACCCGCCCATCTTGACCTGGACCCGAATTTACCTACAACGGCTAAGGTATGGAAACACTGGTATCGTACCTTCAGCAACTTCCTCAGGGTGTGTGGTGAGAATGTTCCTGATATGTTAGAGATACTTGCCAATTATGTATCCCCTCATGTGTTTGACTATATCGAAGACTGTGTAGACTATGACTCCGCTATCCAAATACTACAGCAAATACATGTTAAGGCCCCAAACAAAGAAACATCTTTGCATCGATTACTCGCAAACTATTAGCCAGTATACCGAGCTGGATGCCTACCCACTGCCACGCATCGATGACATGGTCAATAACCTTGCCAACTACAAGGTATTTTCAAATTTTGATTTAAGAGCGCATACCATCAAGTACCGTTAAAGGACTCTGACAAAAATTATACAGCCTTTGAGGCCAATGGTCGGCTTTACCAGTTTTGTCGCCTTCCATTTGGGGTCACTAATGGGGCGGTCGTCTTCCAACGGGCAATGGATAGCCTAGCCAAACAGGAGAACTTAACAGACACTTTTCCATATCTGGATAATATCACCATTGCTGGTAATGACCAGAAGGAGCATGATGCCAACCTCCAGAAATTTCTTGACGTTCTTCATCATCGCAACTTAACCTTAAATGAGTCCAAATCTGTGAAATCAGTACCATCAGCCAACATCCTTGGCTACTGGGTGGGCAATGGTGTCATCAAACCAGATCCAGAGTGACTTCGTCCGCTTCAGGAGCTCCCCCCTCCTACGAATCTCGGCTCTCTTCGTCGAGCCCTCGGCATGTTCGCCTATTATGCGAAGTGGATACCCCACTTCTCCGACAAGATCCAGCCCCTGTTTCACGCGATGTCATTTCCGTTGGAGGCAACGGCTATTTCAGCTTTCGACCTCCTCAAGCAACAACTGGAAAAAGCCACTCTTCGTTCCGTCGATGAAAATCTGCCTTTCATGGTCGAGTGCGATGCATCAGATTTGGCGATCTCGGCTACCTTGAATCAAGGTGGTCGACCCGTTGCATTTCTGTCCAGAACTTTGCAGGGTAGCGAGCTCCATTATCCTCCTTTCAAGAAGGAGGCTATGGCTATCATCGTAGCAGTACGTAAATGGAGTCATTTTCTTGCTCGTTGCCATTTCACGCTTATAACCGATCAGCGCTCCGTGGCCTTTATGCTGGATAACCGGAAATGCACTAAGATCAAGAATAACAAAATACAGCTCTGGAGGATGGAATTGGCCACCTTTGGCTACACCATACATTATCGACCCGGCAAAGAGAATGTGGCCCCGGACACCTTCACGCGTGCATTCTGCTCTTCCATGTCAACTTCGACTCTTGCGGATCTTCATACTGACTTATGCCATCCTGGCGTTACCCGTATGTTACACTTTGTGCAATCTAAAAATCTCCTATTTTCTATGGAAGTCGTGAGAAGAACATGCTCCACTTGTAGAATTTGCACGGAATTAAAACCGCAATTCTTTCGTACGTCGGATGGCTCACTCATACACGCTACACTGCCTATGCAGCGACTCAGCATTGACTTTAAAGGGCCACTGCCTTCCTCAATGTGAAACACCTACTTGCTTACTATGGTGGACGAGTATTCACGCTTTCCCTTTGCTTTCCCCTGTCCCAATATGCTTACTTCCACAGTGATCAAATGCCTCGGTCAGGTCTTTTACCTCTGCGGTACGGCCAATTTCACCCACTCTGATCGGGGTCCCTCCTTCATGTCAAGCGAACTCAAAAGTTATCTTTCCCAACGGGGAATTGCCACAAGTAGAACAACACTGTATCATCCTATTGGAAACGGACAGGTTGAGAGATACAACGCTATCATTTGGAACGCTGTTCGTCTTGCACTGAGGTCACACAACCTATCAGACCAGCAGTAGGAAACTATGCTCCCTGACGCATTGCTTTCCATCAGGTCTCTTCTTTCTACACCCACCAACGCTACTCCTCACGAACGATTCTTCGGGTTCCAGCGTCGCTCCACTCATGGGACATCCCTACCATCATGGTTGGCAGCTTCTGGCCCCGTGGTGCTCCGAAGATTCGTCCGATCCTCTAAGAGTGATCCCCTCGTTGACGGAGTGGAACTGACGGATGTCAATCCCACGTACGCATACGCGCGGTACCCTGATGGCCGGGAATCCGCAGTGTCACTCCGTGATCCGTGATCAAACATGGCCACAGTAAATAATAATTCTAATAGATCTAAGAGCATTAAAAAAACAAGCCTGAAGGCTTTGTGTCTTAATGCGAGGAGCATTTGTAATAAGGTGGATGAATTGGCTGTGCAAATAGAGGTAAATGAATATGATTTGGTTGGGATCACGGAAACGTGGCTCAAGGATGGCCAAGACTGGGAACTCAACATCCAGGGGTATTCGATATTCAGGAAAGATAGGCAAAAAGGAAAGGGAGGTGGGGTAGCATTACTGGTTAAAGGAGGGATTAACACAATTGTAATGAAGGATATTAGCTCTGTTGATGTGGAAGCTGTATGGGTAGAATTGAGAAATACTAAGGGCAAAAAAACGTTAGTGGGAGTGGTATATAGACCTCCAAACAGTAAGGCGGAGGTTGGGGATGGCATTAAAAGGGAAATTAAAGAAGCATGCAACAAGGGCACAGCAGTCATCATTGGTGACTTTAATCTACATATAGATTGGGCTAACCAAATTGGTAACAATACTGTGGAGGAGGAATTCCTGGAGTGTTTTCGGGATGGTTTTCTGGACCAATATGTCGAGGAACCAACCAGAGATCAGGCCATCTTAGACTGGGTATTATGTAACGAGAAAGGATTAATTAGCAATCTTGTTGTACGAGGCCCCTTGGGTCGGAGCAATCATAATATGATCGAATTCTTCATTAAGATGGAGAATGAAGTAGTTGACTCAGAAACAAGGGTCCTCAATTTAAATAAAGGAAACTACGATGGTCTGAGGAGCGAGTTGGGTAGGATTGATTGGGGAATGGCACTCAAAGGGTTGACGGTGGCTAGGCAATGGCAAACATCCAAAGACCGAATGGATGAACTACAGAAGTTGTTCATCCCAGTTTGGCATAAAAATAAAACAAAAAAGGTGACTCAACCGTGGCTAACAAGGGAAATTAGGGATAGCATAAGATCCAAGGAGAGGACATACAAATTGGCCAGAAAAAGCAATAATCCTGAGGATTGGGAGCAGTTCAGGATTCAACAAAGGACGACAAAGGGATTAACTAAGAAAGGGAAAATAGAATGAGAGTAAGCTTTCAGGGAACATAAAAACTGACTGTAAAAGCTTTTATAGATATGTGAAGAGAAAAAGATTGGTGAAGTCAAGCGTAGGTCACTTGCAGTCAGAATCAGGGGAATTTATAATGGGGAACAAAGAAATGGCAGACCAACTAAATACATATTTTGCTTCTGTCTTCACAAAGGAGGACACAAATAACCTCCCAGAAATACCGGGGAACATAGGGTCTGATGAAAGGGTGGAGCTGAAAGAAATTAGTATTTGTAGGGAAATGGTCTTAGGAAAATTGATGGGACTGAAGGCCAATAAATCCCCAGGGCTTGATAATCTACATCCCAGGGTAATTAAGGAAGTGGCCCTAGAAATAGTAGATGCATTGCTGGTCATCTTCCAGAACTCGATAGACTCTGGAACAGTACCCATGGATTGGAGGGTAGCTAATGTTACCCCACTATTCAAAAAAGGTGGCAGAGAAAAAGTGGGGAATTTTTGACCGGTAAGCCTGACATCGGTAGTGGGGAAAATGCTAGAGTCCATTATAAAAGATGTAATAGCAGAGCACTTGGAAAGCAGTGACAGGATCGGACAAAGTCAACATGGATTTACAAAAGGTAAATCATGCTTGACTAATCTACTGGAATTTTTTGAGGATGTAACTGGTAAAATAGATAAGGGAGAACCAGTGGATGTGGTGTATTTGGACTTTCAGAAGGCTTTCGATAAGGTCCCGCATAAGAGATTAGCGTGCAAAATTAAGGCACATGGGATTGGGGGCAAGGTATTGACTTGGATAGAGAACTGGTTGGCGGACAGAAAGCAAAGAGTTGGAATAAACGGGTCGTTTTCCGAGTGGCAGGCAGTGACTAGTGGGGTACTGCAAGGATCGGTCCTAGGACTCCTGCTGTTCACAATATATATTAATGATCTGGACGAGGGAATTGGATGTAATATCTCCAAATTTGCAGACGACACAAAGCTGGGTGGGAGGGTATGCTGCGAGGAGGATGTCATGAAACTCCAGTACGATTTGGACAGGTTAGGTGATTGGGCAGAAACATGGCAAATGCACTATAATGTGGATAAATGTGAGGTTATCCACTTTGGTGGCAAAAACAGGAAGGCAGATTATTATTTGAATGGCAATAGATTGGGAGAAGGGGAAGTGCAAAGAGACCTGGGTGTTCTTGTGCACCAGTCGCTGAAGGTAAGCATGCAGGTGCAGCAGGCGGTTAAGAAGGCAAATGGTATGTTGGCCTTCGTAGCAAGAGGGTTCGAGTACAGGAACAAGGATGTCTTGCTACAGTTGTACAGGGCCTTGGTGAGACCGCACCTTGAGTATTGTGTGCAGTTTTGGTCGCCTTATCTGAGGAAGGACATTCTTGCCACGGAGGGAGTGCAGCGAAGATTCACCAGGCTGATACCTGGGATGGCAGGAATGACGTATGAGGAGAGATTGTGTCGATTGGGCTTATACTCACTGGAGTTCAGAAGATTGAGAGGGGATCTCATCGAAACCTATAAAATTCTGTCAGGCCTGGACAGACTAGATGCTGGAAGGATGTTCCCGATGGTCGGGGTGTCCAGAACCAGGGACCATAGTCTAAGGATAAGGGGTAGGATATTTAGGACTGAAATGAGGAGGAATTTCTTCGCCCAGAGAGTGGTGAACCTGTGGAACTCTCTGCCACAGAGGGCGGTTGAGGCCAGTTCATTAAATATATTCAAGAAAGAGTTGGATATATTTCTTGAGGCTAAAGGGATCAAGGGATATGGTGAGGAGGCAGGGACAGGGTACTGAATTTGAATGATCAGCCATGATCTCATTGAATGGCGGAGCAGGCTCGAAGGGCCGAATGGCCTACTCCTGCTCCTATCTTCTATGTTTCTATGTTTCTCCCTGCCCAACCGGTCCCACGGACCCAATCGATGGTGGGACCCGTATCAATGACACCGATACCCTGCACTCCTCTGAGGATGACGCCCTACCCGGGACATCAAGGGCTCTGCCAGCTATTCCGCCGGATCAACCCGGGGAACAGAGCGCTCCCTGCGGGATGGCCACCCGAAGCCAGGATGCCGGTCAGTCACCGACTACTGGGCAGGGTATAGCCAGCTCTGCGCCTGTGGGGGCCTGCAACCAGAGCCACGATCTCCCCAGTACCCCTCAGGTCGATCAAGGTGACACGGACTCTGCCAGCCCAGAACTAAGCGACCCAGGGACCAAAACACGGTCCGAGGAGACATGCCTTCCGGTCACCAACAGATATCCAAATGCACCCGGAGCCATGATCCCCCCAGTCCCCCTCAGGTCGATCAAGGCGACACAGACTCTGCCAACCCGCTGATATGAACTAAGCGACCCAGGGGCCAAAACACAGTCTGAGGAGACGTGCCTTCCAGCCGCCGACGGAGATCCAAACGACTGCGTCTATTCTTAGTCCGACTAATTCAGTAGAAAGAAGCCGCCTGACTTCCAAACTTTCAGGCGGAAAGAATGATATGAATCTTGCCATTCATGTAGAAATGACTTATGAAATATACTGTGGGTGGCCTGCTGGTGGCCAGGGAGAGTATAAATACTCGGGCACGGGCCCAGCTTGCTCAGGACATTTTGTAAACAGGAGCTAGTGAAGGACAACTAGACTTCTATGTTGTGAAACAGTCGATTAAAGCCTTGTTTAATACTCTGACCAAGTGCCTAGTAGTTTTCTTACGTCACCCATCACTTCCATCCTGGAAATCATGGGCTCCAAGCTCCGTGCAAAGCCCTGTGCAATTTGCAGCTGGATTCCTCCATGCTCATTGACAGTGACAAGAGGCTCTTTGGCAGGCCTGCCATTGCATCAAGCATTTCTGTGTGCAAGCTCATCACCCTTCTTCTAAAGGCCACCCCATCGAAGTCCTCATCTGAGTGCTCTACAGCAGAACTCATGTGCGACCTCACCCTCCTCTAGGAACTAGCACCAGCATTACCCTTTCCCCCTGGCCTGGCTGTAGCCCACTCGTAACCAGTGACTCAACACATGCAGAGCCCGCCTCTGTATTCTCCTCTAAAGTTCGCACAGTGCCATTTTCTGAGCTGTGAGTGTCAGATCGGGTGACAGTGTCTCTTCTCCATCACTTTCCTCCTCTACTTCTTCCTGCACAGGCTGGGCTAGTGGCAGTTTTTGAGTATCTAAAAGGAGAAAGACACAAGGGTTGGGTTGTGGAGAGGGGAGGGGCAGAAAGCAAGATGGGCATGTTTATACCATCAGTAGCTTGTAAGTGAAAAGAGATTGTGGGATGAGGGGGAAGTAGGATGTGAGAAGAAGGATTAGGTATGAGCATACCATCATCATCAATGCTTTCAACCTTGCCGATCGCCACGGCCTCAGTGACGACCCCTCCAATTATCTTCAGAACTGTCTCCTCCAGCTTGGTCAAGTTCTACAGCCGTGCTTGCCCACAGCCTTTTTTACTACTGTTTGCGCTGGTTGTGAGCCACCTTGGCCTGTAAAAGAAAGGGAAGTGTGTCAGTGAGTGTGTTGCAATGTGTCGGGGTGATGTGCCTGTCGTTGTTGAATAGCTGGCAGTGTGTGCAAGGTGTGAGATGTGGGTGTGAGGCTTGCAGCAGTAGTAGGTAGAATCATAAAATCATAGAATGGTTACAGCACAGAAGGAGGCCATTCAACCCGTCGAGCCCATGCCAGCTCTCTGCAAGAGCACTTAAGATAGTTCCACTCCCCCGCCCTTTCCCCGTAGTCCTGCAGTTTATTTTTCCTTCAGGTACTTATCCAATTCCCTTTTGAAAACCACGATTGAATCTACCTCCACCACCCTCGAATCTACCTCCACCACCCTCTCAGGCAGTGCATTCCAGATCCTAACTGCTCGCTGCATAAAAAAGATTTTCCTCATGTCGCCTTTGGTTCTTCTGCCAATCACATTTAATCTGTGTCCTTTGGTTTTCGACTCTTCTGCCAATGGGAACAGTTTCTCTCTATCTACTCTGTCTAGGCCCCTCATGATTTTGATCACCTCTATCAAATCTCCTCTCAACCTTCTCTGCTCTAAGGAGAACAACCCAAGCTTCTCCAGTCTATCCACGTAACTGAAGTCCCTTGTCCCTGGAAACATTCTTGTAAATCTTTTCTGCACCTTCTCAGAGGTCTTCACATCCTTCCTAAAGTGCGGTGCTCAGAATTAGATAATCCAGTTGAGGCCGAACCAATGTTTTATAAAGGTTCATAACTTCCTTGCTTTTGTACTCTATGGGCTCGATTTTGCCAGTGTGAGCGGGCTGGGGTGTGTCAGGTGATTTTAGAGTCCTGAACCCGATTCCAGTGTGATGTGGGGAAAAAGAGCGATTTTCCCCTAATTGGGCAATTGATTTCCAGCGTGTGGGAACCCCTGGCCCAATTAGTCTTTCCATCCAGAAAGTCGTCGTCAGTGCTGCTGGATTTAAGGCCTGCAAGCAGCCTTGCTTCTTCTGGAGACTGGAAATGCTTTGAACATTGTATGAAAGACTTCATTTACCAGCCATGTCCACCAGCAAGCAAAAGTGTGCACCTCAATTTGACGAGCCCTCCCTCCAAGCTCTGGTGGAGGGAGCAAGATCTAATAAGAAGGTGCTCTTCCCTTCCTCAGGGAGAAAAAAGCCACCATAACAAACTAAAGCTGTGTGGCTGCAAGTGGCCAGGGAGGTCAATGCCATTTCTATGTACCGCAGAACCTGAATGCAGTGCAGGAAGAGGTTTCATGACTTTCTGTGAAGTGGAAAAGTGAGTATGACTTTCCCTTCACCCTCAATCTGATCCCCATCGCCTCCCCTCACCAGCACCCTGCTTTGCCAACCTCTTCCTCCACATCCCACTTGACACTTACATCCCTGCACCCTTATCCATTCCCTCTCTCTCTATGGTCACATTCATTAACTATTCAACCATGCAGCCCTCACACTCCCTATCACTGTGATGCAATGACAACTTACAACATACAGGGAGGGCCCTTTGTCTCCTTCTAAGCATCTATGCTATGGAATCTCTGCACTCACTCCTTCATTCTCACTCAAACTCCACTTGTGTCCTGTGTCCCTCATTGCAGGAAAAGAGAGCCCACAATAAGAGGGAAAGAGCAAGGACAGGAGGAGGGCCACCCTCAGTAGCCCAGCTCACCACCTCGGAGGAGCTGGCCTGGAAATTGCCGGGATCGAGGACGATTCCCAAGTGGGGGACGGACAGGCAGGTGCATCACAGCAAGCTGGTGACAGAATAGTTTGGCATCTCTCTCATTGACATTGCATGAGTCACTGATAATGAATCTGATGCTCTAACAGATTGACTTATGATCATCTGCACTATTCAATGTGCATGTAACCTTGACCTCACATCTCTAACTCTTTCCTTTACTCCCCCACAGGACCATCAACAGCCCCCGTCCCCACTGTCCAGGAGAAGAGCCTGAGCTTCCAGACTCCTCAGAGGAAGCTGCAACCTCTTAGGGTGCTGCGTCAGCGGAATTAAGTGCACACATCACCAGCGCAGACACTCACATCTCGGTGGGATCTTCGGGACATAGAATAGAGTTGTCACCTGGTGTATCACAGTTCACAAGTGAGCATCAGCAGATGGTGGAGACAGGGACAGCAGTGGAGAGTCCTCGTCGAATGTCAGATCCATCCAGGTCCATCCAGAAGGACAGCGGTGCTGGAACTCCGGGAACAAGTGCAGGAGTCTCTGACACGTTTTGTCTCCAGGGTCACTGTGAGTGTGGAGTGAATGGAGGATTCCATCGTTAACATGAGCAGAGCCTTTGTGGAGGCATTGGCGCATGAATGTATCACCACGGAAAGGATGGCAACCTCCGTGGAAAGGATGGCTAACATAGAGGAGGGGATGACTACGGCCATGGAGGAGCTTAGTCGCCAGGGTCATGAAAACATGGTCATTGTTCACAATAGACTAAGGAGTGATGGTCAGCTATTGAGCATACAAACCAGACATTCATGCAAGTCCTCGGGAGTAGGACTTCCAGTACAGAAACGGGTCCTCATGGCCTTCCTGAAGTGCAGCAAGGTGCTGTCAAGCCACTTGCTAGCTCTGAAGTGGGGCTGACCCATGAGAGGGATGTTGGTGGCAGACAGCAAGGAAGTGGGGGCTCCTCGCCAAGCACTCACACGACCATGCCACTGCATAGCCCTCAGTCAGAGCCCCACCAGAGTCCCCACCCAACTGAGATCGGCGTCTCAAGCCCTGCACAGCCGCAGGAGCAGCAGACTGTTGCCGAGCCCTCACAGGTTCGCAACCCCAGAGGACGCCCGCCAAAGGTGTCGAGACAGGAACAGCAGGAAAGTGAGCAAGGGGCCTCCACGTCTGCTGAAGCCACAGGGGAAGCACCACGTAGGAGCACACGTAAGAGGAAGATACTGCACAAGTAGTCACAAGAGTAGTCACTTGGGTGTAATATTATGTATAATTTTGAAAAGCCATCTGTTGGTTAATGCCATTAAACATTCTGATGGCAAACTGTTGCAGTTGTGGCGTGTGTCATGTCACTAATGGGACTTCCACATTGTGGGCTTAGGATTACTTGCAATTGTCAGTATGGTGGTCAGAGTAATAGAAATCTGCAGGTTCCTGGCCATTGTCGAGGGTCTGATAAGAAGGTGTGAGGCAAAAGTGTTTGATTGTGCAGGCTAAGCAAATCTGGCCAAGGTGAGTGCGTGCCTTGCATCCCGGGCAGCAATGTGCTTGCATGCTGCTGCCGCTGTTTGATGTGCCTCTGCAAGCTGTTCATTGCCACACTCCTCCTCCTCCTCCTCCTCCTCCTCCTCCTCCTCCTCATCTGAGGAGGCTATGTGATGAGCCACTTGTTCCTTAGGCATCTGCAAGTCACGATGCCGTGCCACGTTGTGAAGTGCACAGCAAACCACGACCATCCTGGAGACCCTGGCAGCTGAGTACTGCAGGGCTCCACCTGATCTATCAAGGCATCTGAAGCGCATCTTCAGCAAGCCGATGGTTTGCTCTATTATGGATCTGGTGGACATGTGGCTGGAGTTGTAGCGCTCCTCTGCTTCGTTGGAAGGGCTCCTCAATGGCGTCATTAGCCACATCTTCAGTGGATAGCCCTTGTCTCCAAGTAGCCATCCGCAAAGTTGGTCTGGTGGACTGAGGAGCGGAGGCACACTAGACTGGCACAGGATGAAGGAGTCATGGAAACTGCCAGGGTACTTGGCACAAACATGCAAAATTTCCTTCTTGTGGTCACACACCAGCTGTATGTTGAGGGACTGGAATCCCTTGCTGTTGGCAAAAATACCTGGATTGTAATGGGGTGCCTTTAGGGCCACATGTGTGCAGTCAACGATGCCCTGCACCCTTGGAAAGCCTGCCAGATTGTCAAACCCAACTGCACGCGCAGTTACACTGGCTTGATCCTTGGAGAAATTGATGTGATTGTGCACAATGGCAAAAAGGGCTTCAGTTACCTGCATGATGCAAGTGTGTGCGGCCGCCTGGGAGACGCCGCTGATGTCTGCTGCTGATCCCTGGAATGAGCCTGAAGCTAAAAAGTTGAGTGCCATGGTGGCTTTGACGGCCACTTGTAAGGGCTGTCCACCTGCTCCTCTGGGCTCCAGGTCTTGCTGCAGCATTGCGTAGATGTCACACACTACCTCTCGCAAAAGTCTGAACCTCCTTTGACACTGCTGCTCAGTCATGTTGAGGTAGCTGATCCTCTGTCTGTAGACCCTGTTTTGGGGGTACCTCCTGCGCCGACGTGCTTCCATGCGCTGGCGCCTTCTGACCTGTGCAGCTTCAGGTGGGTAAGCAGCAGCTTGGAGCTCCTGCTGTTGCTCCTGCAGTTGGTGCTGCTGTTGGCCAGGGTTCTGCTGCTGCCGCGACTGATTTTCATCCAAATCTGATGTCCAGGAGGAAAGAAAATAAATAGTTCCCATTCTTCTGGTAAATACCTCAGTTGAGGAAGCGCTTAGTCAAGGTGGGGAGTGGGGTTTCCCAGGAGGTCACACTGGAGATGGGTGTCAGGCTCCAAACTTCCGGAACAATGAGTATGCCTGCTAAAAGTTCCCCCAGACATGAGACAACAAAGTTCTGCCACCTGCAAATGATGATTGGTGAAAACTCCTTTACAATAGTGGAGCTGCAGCTGTTAGTAAGCAGTCCACTTGTGAAGCCGCCAGGATTCACTGGCGTGTTCCAGAGGAGGCGTGCAGAATGTGGGAAAAGGGTTAAAATTGGAAAGGCCTCTCAAAATGGGATTATAGAGGCAATTAAGTGGTTGTTAAGGGCCTTAAGGGCCTATCCTGCCTCTTGGAGGCGGGATGGAAACGGGGTCAGGAAACTCGCATGTGGGAAAATTGCTCGGAGACGGGATGGAGGAGGGATCGAGCCCGCCCGCCATTTTTTGCAATTTTAACAATTCACACGCCTCCAATTTCGCCTCCTCGGGCCTGGCAAAATTGAGCCCTCTGCCTCTATTTATGAAGCCCAGGATCCCATATGCTTTTTTAACCGCTATCTCAACCGGCCCTGCCACCTTCAATGATTTGTGAACATATACCACCAGGTCCCTCTGTTCATACACCCCCTTTAAAATTGTACCCTTTAGTTTATATTGCCTCTCCTCGTTCTTCCTACCAAAATGTATCAATTTGCACTTTACTGCATTCAATTTCATCTGCCACGTGTCTGCCCATTCCACCAGCCTGTCTATGTCCTCTTGAAGTCTATCACTATCCTCCTCACTGTTGACTATACTTCCAAGTTCTGTGTCATCTGCAAATTTTGAAATTGTGCCCTGCACACCCAAGTTCAAGTCATTGATATACATCAAAAAAAGCAGTGGTCCTAGTATCAACCCCTGGGGAACACCACTGTGTACCTTCCTCCAGTCCAAAAAACAACCGTTCACCACTACTCTCTGTTTCCTGTCACTTAGCCAATTTCGTATCCATGCTGCCACTTTTATTCCATGGGCTCCAACTTTTCTGGCAAGCCTATTATGTGGCACTTTATCAAACGCCTTTTGCAAGTCACATTAACCGCATTGCCCTCATCAACTCTCTCTGTTACCTCATCAAAAAGCTCAATCAAGTTAGATAAACACAATTTGCCTTTAACAAATCCGTGCTGGCTTTCCTTAATTAACCCACACTTGTCTAAGTGACTGTTAATTTTGTCCCGGATTACCATTTCTAAAAGCTTCCCCACTACCGAGGATAAACTGACTGGTCTATAGTTGCTGGGTTTATCCTTACACCCTTTTTTGAACAAGGGTGTAACATTTGCAATTATCCAGTCCTCTGGCATCACCCCCATATCTAAGGAGGATTGCAAGATTACGGCCAGTACCTCTGCAATTTCCACCTTTACTTCCCTTCCAGTCCTGGAGACTTGTCTACTTTAAGTACAGCCAGCCTTTCGAGTACCCCTTCTGTATCAATTTTTATCCCATCCAGTATCTCAACAACCTAACATAAAAGGGAACCCAAAAATCTTCTACCGGCATGTAAACAGTAAGCGGGTAGTAAAAGGCGCGGTGGGGCCTATTAGGGACAAAGAAAGTGATATATGCTTAGAGGCACAGGGCAAGGCTAGAATTTTCCAATCTTCCCTAGATGCGGGGAGGTGCCTGAGGATTGGAAAGTGGCAAATGTGACACCATTGTTCAAGAAAGGGTGCAAGGACAATCCTAGTAACTACAGACCCGTCAGTTTAACATCAGTGGTGGGTAAAGTTTTAGAAACAATAATCAAGGAAAAAATTAACAGGCACTTGGAGAGGTTTAAGCTAATTAAGGAGAGCCAACATGGATTTGTAAAAGGCAGATTGTGATTGAGTAATCTAATTGAATTTCTTGATGAAGTAACAGAGAGGATTGATGAAGGGAATGCAATGGATGTTGTCTACATGGATTTTCGGAAGGAGTTTGACAATGTACCACATAGAAGGCTGGTTAACAAAATTGAGGCTCATGGAATAGGTGGGTCAGTGGCAGCTTGGATAAGGAATTGGCTTAAGGACAGAAAACAGCGAGTTGTGGTAAATGGCTGTTTTTCAGACTGGAGGATGGTAGACAGTGGTGTTCCCCAAGGGCCACTGCTTTTTTTGATATATATAAATGACCTGGATATTGGAATACAGAGTAGAATTTCTAAATTTACCAATGACATCAAACTTGGGGGTGTGCCAAACAGTGATGATGATACCAATCGACTGCAACAGGACATAGAAAGACTAGCAGAATGGGCAGACAAGTGGCAGATGGAATTTAGTACAGAGAACTGTGAGGTTATGCATTTTGGCAGAAGGAACAGAGAGAGTCAATATACACTTCATGGCACAGTTTTAAAGAGTGTGCAGGGACAGAGGGACCTGGGAGTTATGTGCATAGGTCCCTGAAGCTGGCAGGGCATATTGAGAGAGTGGTTAACAAAGCATATTGGATCTTGGGCTTCATAAATAGGGATATTGAGTACAAAAGTAGAGAAGTAATGCTGAACCTTTATAAAGTACTGGTTACACCACAACTGGAGTATTGTGTCCAGTTCTGGTCACCACACTTTAGGAAGGATGTGAAGGCCCTTGAGAGGGTGCAGAGGAGAATTACCAGAATGGTTCCGGGGATGGGGGACCTTAGCTATAAGGACAGGTTGGAGAAGCTAGATTTGTTTTCATTAGAGCAAAGGAGGTTGAGGGGTGATTTGATAGAGGTGTAGAAGATTATGACAGGTTTGGATAGGTTAGACGGGGAAAGGCTGATGGTACAAGGACTAGGGACACAGATTTAAGGTTCTGGGCAAGAGATACAGGAGGGATGTGAGGAAAAACTTTTTTACGCCGTGAGTGGTGATGACCTGAAATTTGCTGCCGATGGAAGTGGTGGAAGCGGAGACACTGAATGTTTTCAAGGGGAGGCTGGATAGGCACTTGAGGGAAATAAAGTTGCAGGGCTACGGGGATAGAGTGGGGGAATGGGACTGACTAGATTGCTCTACAGAGAGCCGGCACGGACTCGATGGGCTGAATGGCCTTCTTCTGTGCCAAATGACCTCAGGACATCTCAAAGCTTTACAGCCAATGAAGTACTATTTGAAGTGTAGTCACTGTTATAATGTAGGAAATGTTGGAAAAGCAGCAGCCAATTTGCACACAGCAAGCTCCCACAACAGCAAGGTGATAACGAACAGAGAATTTTTTTTTACTGTTGGTGGTTGAGGGATAATTATTGGCCAGGACACTGGGGATAACTCCCCTGCTCTTCTTCAAAATAGTGCCATGAGATCTTTTACATCCACCTGAGGGAGCAGATGGGGCCTTGGTTTAACGTCTCATCCAAAAGACTCCGACAGTGTAGCACTCCCTCAGTACTGCACTGGATTGACAATCTAGATTTTTGTGCTCAAGTCTCATGTAGTTGGATTTGAACCTCACAACCTTCTGACTGATAGTGCTACCAACTGAGCCACAGCTGTCAGTTGGTAGCGGAAGAGGAGGAAGCGGAAGAGGAGGAAGTGGAAGAGGAGGAAGCCGAAGGGGAGGAAGCCGAAAAGCAGGAATCTGAAGAGGAGGAAGCCGAAGAGGCGAAAGCCGAAGAGGAGGAATCAGACGGAAGGAAAGACAGCCCCTTTGTGGCCGGGATATCCGGGATGGAATCATCCGCCTGTGGTCCCAGTGACCACAACCCCAATTCCCCTTTCAACATTAGTCGCAAACCTTACCTTCCCTCTGTTACTGGCCATCACAGCATCCTCTTGGCCACGATGCTGAAATAAAAGCCACCACAAAGCAAACTTTCCAATCCATCTATATCTATCCATCCACTGTGACAGCAAGAATTCAACTCATCACCCGTATGCATTCTATTACTGACTGACTTGTGTGTTCCTTTGCCTATCGCACTGATGTCACCCAGTGCTACCCCAGTGGCTGCAGCATGGCTGGTGAAAGGCTGCTGATTTTCAGTGGGGGACCCTGCAAATGGCCTTGCTGGTTGACCTTGAGGAGCTGGTGGCTGAGGGTGTCAAATCAATCATCTTCTTCTTCTTCTTCTTCCCCCTTCTTGGTCACCCACTGGCTGGGCAGGCTGCATTTCTTGGGTGTGTGAAATGAGGAAGGCACAAGGGTGGAGTTGTGGTGATGGGAGGGCGGGAAAGCCTGAGGTGCATGCCAGAAGGAGGATAATGTATGAGGATATCAGCATTCTTTCAACCCTGCCGCTGGCCAAGGGCTCAGCCATGCCCCTGCCCCTGCCAAGAATGGCCTCCACCGTCTCCTCCAAGTGGGTGAGGTGAGGCTAGGAATGGGAGATGTGCCTCGTGATTGGTGCAGATTGTTGGTAAATGAGTGATTGGGGCAGGGGGTTGTGAATTGAGCAGTGTGTGACGCTAGTGGTGCAGTTGATAGGAGATGGCTTTGAAGATGCATTCACTGACCTTGACCAGTGGCCAGAGGTCATGAAGCTTCTTTGGGCACTGGAGCCAAGTGGTGGGGCTGACACTGCTGGCAGTGACTGTAAAGTCTGTGGGTTGTTTAGTTAATTAATACACAGACTCCAAGAGTAACTTAAAACAGGACTTTACTATTCGAAGGTCAGGGTGAATCTGCCCAATAACTCCTGGCACAACACTTATATACTGGTGTGGTCACCATCGGTATTACCGTATACAGAAGCCAAACAAAGTAGTGCCACACCTAAAATAGTTCTCTTAAAGGTGAACGGTTACATACAATAGTTCTCTTAAAGGTAGACGGGTACATACACTACAATCCTCCCTTTTTAGCTTACAACATACTTATTCCCCATTAAACATAACATATAATCAACTTCATGTAAAACAATTCACAGATATAGTCTCTGCGGGAAACAGTTCACAGATTCAGTCTCTGCGGGAACAGTTCACAGATTCAGTCTCTGGTCTTGACTCGGTCCGAACAACATCTCTGTGGTGTAGCCGGTTCACATTTCTAGCGTGACTCATCCAATAGTCTTTCCCTTGGCTTAACAGCTTGAACTTCCGTCCTGCTGAACCAGCAGTGCTGACTTTTACAAACAGCTGGACTGCCTTGGTAATTTTTCCTACTTTCCAACTGATTTGGCCCCCTTCGTGGGGCCCACGTGCATGATCTGATAGAAGTGATAATGATTTAGATGGTTATCGTCTTCTGCTTTGTCTTTTTCTTTTCTGCTTCTTGGAGACTCTCGGGGCTCCCTTATCCGCTGCCAGCTGTAGCGCCACCATCTCCCTATGTTCCTTAGACTTTAAGTGCTTCATCCTGATTTCTGCACTTTGGGAGTTTTCATCACAAGCTGGGCAGACCAAGTCATCGTAATATTCCGTGTCACTCAACAGGTCATGGTAATATTCGGTGTCGTCCTGAGCTAGTCTAGCGAGAGGGCCTGCTACTTCTTCCATACCCAACTGGACGTTAGCCGACTGTTGTTCCCTCCCTAGACATCTTTCCTGAAGAGACATCTTCATGCGTTCATATTCATCCCGCTCTTCCTGGGTTTCCTGCAAATCCTTCACTAATGACCTCGTTTGTGATTTCAATACTTCCCCTTCCCTCGGGGATTGATTGATCAGGCTATTCAATCCTTCTACTGGAGCAGCTGTTTCAACATTCTGCTGTTCACATTGACGTGATTCAGCGTACTTTTGGCATCCCTGTAAAATCTGTGTTGCAACCTCAGCTATTTCCATAACTTTTGAGAGCTCCGAACTCCTTCCCTTTGAAGATTGAAGCTCGTGTTCAGATTGTTCCCATTGTAGAGTCTTGTCCTTCAGCATATGAAGGAGTTGGCTGACCGTTAACTCTTCCACGGGAACACTGTGGGTCAGAGTCTTCTCCATTTCATCCACCTTTTCCTCCAATGCTTTCACCTTCTTTTCCTCTTGTACTTTGGCTTCCAGCGCTCGGAGAAGTTGCGCCTTGATGCTCTCTAGCTCATGTTCAGAGGCCATTCTTACAGTCTCTGTGTTTCTTACAGTTCCCTTTTCTTCCACTGAACGGATTCCCAGTTGAATCTGTTCTTCAAGTTGTTGAATCTCGGTCATTGCCGCCCCATATTTGTCTTGGGTTTCCTTTAATATTTTTATGAGTTCTTGTACATCTTGTCTTTCATGTTCTGCCATGTCTTTCACCTCTAATTTCTCATCTATGGATGGAACTTCTACCGATGAGTCTGTCTTGGCCTTGAGCTCATCAAGAATTTCCTGCAGCCTTTGGACTTCTTGCTCATGTTCAACCTTCAGTTGCTCATATGCTTCCACTGAAACTAGCTTTTCGGAGGTTGCCGAGTTAACCCCTTCCAGAATTGTAGCCTGGGCCTGTTCATACTGTTCTTTCAACTTCTCACACTCTGCTTGTAAGGAGTTGTAGAGAAGAACTGGAATAAAATCCTGGCTTCCTGAAGATTCCTCTTCATTTGCTTCTTCCTGCAAATATTCTAACTCCTGAACAGCATAAGGGAGATGTGATCGGTAATTGGTCACGATGGCTCTATGGTCGCTCTCTGCTTGAGCTAGCTGCTTCTGTTGTCTTTCCAGATTCTCCCATTCGGTGTCATAGAACTTTTTCATTGTTTTCATCTCTTGTACGAGACGGTAACTCAATTGTTCTAATTGTTGTCGTAATTTGAAGTAAGTTTGAGTCCGAGCTCGGTGTTCTTCCGTCATGGATATGTCCGTAACTTGAACAGGCTCAGAATTTTCTGTCAAACTAGGTTGTCGTTGTTCGGTGGAGTTCTGTTCTGAAACTTTGTTCTTCTCTGGGGCATAAGCCTTTATGCATGCCTTCGTTTTTCCAACCTTCATCGGCAAGTCCATTTCAGCCTTGTCTTTCATATTTGGGTTGGTCTTATCGTCATCCGTTTCAGAATCTGAACTGATTGTCTGCACCGAGTCCTCACTCGTTATGGCTTTTAGATAGTGCCATTCCATGTCTATTTTCTTGATCCACTCCCGTCCTAGAAGTGGTGGTCCTCCCTCATGTAGTACGTATAAGTTCATTCTTGGGTGTTCTTTACCCCTATCTCTCACTTTGACTCTTATCTTTCCCATGGGGCATATTTTATGCCCCGTGTATGTCTGCAATACGAACTTGGTATCTCTTAAGGGTATATGTGAGAATAGCCGGTGGTAATCCCTTCGATTTATGACTGATAGAGCTGATCCAGTGTCCAACTCCATTTTCACTTGGATTCCAGCTATTTTTAGCATGACCCAGATAGTTTGTAGGTCAGCTTCCTTACTCACATTGTGAATTCTCAGACTACCCAGCTCCTGGCCGTTTGGGTCTGAGTCTGAATTCTGTTCGTCTGAACTCTTCTCAGCCACCTTGTGTACCTTGTTGTACTTTTCCTGTGATGGCTTCCTTTGGTTGTTGGTCCTTTGGTTGTTGGTCTTCTTCCCTGACCGGCATACCTTAGCTATGTGACCCAGTTTGCCACATTTCCTACATTCCTGGTTCTTAAACCAGCATTGGTTCTGGTCGTGTGTTGTCTTCCCACAATGATAGCATTTTGTTGTTGTCGAGGTAATTTGATCCACACTTAGTGCTGCTGTCTTTAGCTGCATTTCCGCAGTTCCCTTCGCTGCGGCTTCGTGCGATGCTGCAATAAGGACAGCCCTGTCAAGTGTAAGGTCGTTCTCTTCGAGTAGTCGCTTTTGCGTTCCTTCCTTTGCCAACCCGCACACGAACTTGTCTCGCAATGCCTCTGTCAGATTCCCTCCAAACTGGCAGTATTTCGCTAGTCTACGCAGTTCAACCAAGTATTCTGCGTTGCTTTCGTCTTTCCGTTGCGTTCTCGCATAGAATTTGAATCGTTCCGCCAACATCAACGGTGTGGGGTTCAAGTGATCCTTCAGAACAGTCACAATATCATCGAAAGTCTGATCCGCCGGTTTAGCTGGTGCTAGTAGATGCTTCAAGAGCTCGTATGTCTTCGCGCCCATCGAGTTTAGCAAGGTTATAGCTTTGTCATCTTCTTCTATTTTATTGGCCTCACAATAGATCTCAATGCGTTCCACATATGTGGCCCAGTCTTCTACCTCGGAATTAAAATCGTTGATGTTACCCCGCTTAGGCATCTTCCTCTCTTCCTGATAACACCACGAATTATTTCTTTAAATTTTTTTTTTTCTTTTCCAAGATGGCGGTTCCCGCGAAAATGGCGGTTTCCCGCGCTTATCATCTCTCCCCGCCCACTTCAATGGCGGTTCCCCGCTTCTGTCTTCTTCTCCGCCTAATGGCGGCTTCCCGCGTTTCTTCCCCTGGCGGGAGGGGTACACTTTCCCCACGGGCGACGGCCGCTGGCTTTCAGGTTCACAGCCTGCGCGTCGGCTTCAGTGCTTTCCCTTTTCTCGGCAAGGCAACCGGCGCTGGGTACACCCCGTTGACGGCGAACAGGTTCAGCCGCTGGGCTGGCTCTCGCTCAGTTCCCCTTGCTCGGGCTCGGTCTCTCTCCCGCTCTCTCGGCTCTACCGGCGCTGGGTACACCCCGTTGACGGAGAACAGTTTCAGCCACTGGGCTGGCTCTCGCGCAGTCTCCCTTGGTCGGCTCTGCCTCCCCCGCTCGCTCGGCTCTACCGGCGCTGGGTACACCCCGTTGACGCAGAACAGTTTCAGCCGCTGGACTGGCTCTCGCGCAGTCTCCCTTGGTCGGCTCTGCCTCTCCCGCTCACTCGGCTCCCAAACGCCTCTCCCAGCCGTCTCGCAGTCCGGTGCTTCCCTCCCCGGCTGCGGCTGAGTTTTTATATCTTCCCGCGCCTACGCTCCCGGTCGCAGCGCTTCGTGGCTTCGGTCGCTGCCCGGCCTTTTTCGCCGGTCGCGGTCTAGCTGTCTCACGACGCCGTTGCATCCCCAGCCTGTCTGTACCGCGGCTTCCTTGCTCCACGCTGCCCCAGTCTCAGCACCTCTGGGCCCGACTTCTGTCCGGCTCCTTTCCCCCTCGACCGTGGTCGAGTGCACCGCCCTTATCCTCCGGTTATTCTTTTTACTTTTCCCTTACTCACAGTCACCATGGCCGCCTTGCTTCTCGCGCTGATCGGCTCACTCCTCACCTTGGCAGAAGGGACAGTCAGTGCCTGTTGCTGATGGAAGTCTTTGTCTCTGAATTCTTCCTCCTTTCCAGCTCTGCAGACTCGAGTTTTCTCCCCAGCAGAATG
Source organism: Somniosus microcephalus (assembly GCF_052327205.1). Lineage (NCBI taxonomy): Eukaryota > Metazoa > Chordata > Chondrichthyes > Squaliformes > Somniosidae > Somniosus > Somniosus microcephalus. The sequence continues at coordinate 105,850,378 of NC_140996.1, forward strand.
ATGAGGGCGGTTGCCTCTTCTCGACGCTCGTTAACTGCTTCGGAATTATTGTTGCCGCAGGGTACGATCGGACTCGTCGCCACTGTAAAGTCTGTGGGTTGTTTAGTTAATTAATACACAGACTCCAAGAGTAACTTAAAACAGGACTTCACTATTCGAAGGTCAGGGCGAATCTGCCCAATAACTCCTGGCACAACACTTATATACTGGTGTGGTCACCGTCGGTATTACCGTATACAGAAGCCAAACAAAGTAGTGCCACACCTAAAATAGTTCTCTTAAAGGTGAACGGTTACATACAATAGTTCTCTTAAAGGTAGACGGGTACATACACTACAGTGACGGCCTTGGTGATGTGGTCCCACATCGTTCTTTCTGGAGAGCCTCCTGGCCCCTGTGAGTAGAGGGCCTGTCTTGCAGTGTTGACCTCCTGCACAAAGCAGGAGTGCTGCGTGCGAGACTCTGCGTGGTACTTCCCTGGCTTGCTGAGCCATTTGTGTTAGTGCTGAGGCAGTTTTCCCATTTGTTGAGGTTAGGAAGGGAATTCAGCTTTAAACATAGAAACATAGAAACATAGAAGATAGGAGCAGGAGTAGGCCATTCGGCCCCTCGAGCCTGCTCCGCCATTCAATGAGATCATGGCTGATCATCCAAATTCAGTACCCTGTCCCTGCCTTCTCCCCACATCCCTTGATCCCTTTAGCCTTAAGAAATATATCCAACTCTTTCTTGAATATATTTAATGAACTGGCCACCACTGCCCTCTGTGGCAGAGAATTCCACAGGTTCACCACTCTCTGGGTGAAGAAATTCCTCCTCATTTCAGTCCTAAATGGCTTACCCCTTATCCTTAGACTATGACACCTGGTTCTGGACTCCCCAGCCATCAGAAACATCCTTCCTGCATCTAGTCTGTCCAGGCCTGACTGAATTTTATAGGTTTTGATGAGATCCCCTCTCAATCTTCTAAACTCCAGTGAGTATACGCCCAATCGACACAATCTCTCCTCATACGTCATTCCTGCCATGCCAGGTATCAGCCTGGTGAATCTTCGCTGCACTCCCTCCATGGCAAGAACGTCCTTCCTCAGGTAAGGCGACCAAAACTGCACACAATACTCAAGGTGCGGTCTCACCAAGGCCCTGTACAACTGTAGCAAGACATCCTTGTTCCTGTACTCGAACCCTCTTGCTACGAAGGCCAACATACCATTTGCCTTCTTATCCACCTGCTGCACCTGCATGCTTACCTTCAGCGACTGGTGCACAAGAACACCCAGGTCTCTTTGCACTTCCCCTTCTCCCAATCTATTGCCATTCAAATAATAATCTGCCTTCCTGTTTTTGCCACCAAAGTGGATAATCTCACATTTATCCATATTGTAGTGCATTTGCCCAATCACCTAACCTGTCCAAATCGTACTGGAGTTTCACGACATCCTCCTCACAGCATACCCTCCCACCAAGCTTTGTGTCATCTGCAAATTTAGAAATATTACATCCCATTCCCTCGTCCAGATCATTAATATATATTGTGAACAGCTGGGGTCCTAGGACTGATCCTTGCGGTACCCCACTAAACACTCCCTGCCACTCGGAAAAAGACCCGTTTATTCCAACTCATTGCTTTCTGTCCGCCAACCATTTCTCTATCCAAGTCAATACCTTGCCCCCAATCCATGTGCCTTAATTTTGCACACTAATCTCTTATGTGGGACCTTATCAAAAGCCTTCTGAAAGTCCAAATACACCACATCCACTGGTTCTCCCTTATCTATTTTACCAGTTACATCCTCAAAAAATTCCAGTAGATTAGTCAAGCATGATTTACCTTTTGTAAATCCATGTTGATTTTGTCCGATCCTGTCGCTGCTTTCCAAGTGCCCTGCTATTACATCTTTTATAATGGACTCTAGTATTTTCCCCACTACCGATGTCAGGCTATAATTCCCTGCTTTTTCTCTGCCACCTTTTTTGAATAGTGGGGTAACATTAGCTACCCTCCAATCCATGGGTACTGTTCCAGAGTCTATCGAGTTCTGGAAGATGACCAGCAATGCATCTACTATTTCTAGGGCCACTTCCTTAAGTACCCTGGGATGTAGATTATCAGGCCCTGGGGATTTATTGGCCTTCAGTCCCATCAATTTTCCTAACACCATTTCCATACAAATACTGATTTCTTTCAGTTCCACCCTTTCATCAGACCCTATGTTCCCCGGCATCTCTGGGAGGTTATTTGTGTCCTCCTTTGTGAAGACAGAAGCAAAATATGTATTTAGTTGGTCTGCCATTTCTTTGTTCCCCATTATAAATTCCTCTGATTCTGACTGCAAGGGACCTATGCTTGACTTCACCAATCTTTTTCTCTTCACATATCTATAAAAGCTTTTACAGTCAGTTTTTATGTTCCCTGAAAGCTTACTCTCATATTCTATTTTCCCTTTCTTAATTAATCCCTTTGTCCTCCTTTGTTGGATCCTAAACTGCTCCCAATCCTCAGGATTATTGCTTTTTCTGGCCAATTTATATGTTCTCTCTTTGGACCTTATGCTATCCCTAATTTCCCTTGTTAGCCACGGTTGAGTCACCTTTTTTGTCTTATTTTTATGCCAAACTGGGATGAACAAATTCTGTAGCTCATCCATTCGGTCTTTGAATGTTTGCCATTGCCTATCCACCGTCAACCCTTTGAGTGCCATTCCCCAATCAATCCTACCCAACTCGCTCCTCAGACCATCGTAGTTTCCTTTATTTAAATTGAGGACCCTAGTCTCTGATTCAACTACTTCATTCTCCATCTTAATGAAGAATTCGATCATATTATGATCACTCCGACCCAAGGGGCCTCGTACAACAAGATTGCTAATTAATCCTTTCTCGTTACATAACACCCAGTCTAAGATGGCCTGATCTCTGGTTGGTTCCTCGACATATTGGTCCACGAAACCATCCCGCAAACACTCCAGGAATTCCTCCTCCACAGTATTGTTACTAATTTGGTTGGCCCAATCTATATGTAGATTAAAGTCACCCATGATGACTGCTGTGCCCTTATTGCACGCTTCTTTAATTTCCCTTTTAATGCCATCCCCAACCTCCGCCTTACTGTTTGGAGGTCTATATACCACCCCCACTAACGTTTTTTCCCCTTGGTATTCCTCAATTCTACCCATACAGATTCCACATCATCAGAGCTAATATCCTTCATTACAATTGTGTTAATCCCTTCTTTAACCAGTAATGCTACCCCACCTCCCTTTCCTTTTTGCCTATCTTTCCTGAATTTCGAATACCCCTGAATGTTGTGTTCCCAATCTTGGCCACCCTTGAGTCACGTTTCAGTAATCCCAACCAAATCATATTCGTTTACCTCTATTCGCGCAGCCAATTCATCCACCTTATTACAAATGCTCCTCGCATTAAGACACAAAGCCTTCAGGCTTGTTTTTTTAACACTCTTAGACCTATTAGAATTATTATTTACCGTGGCCATGTTTGATTTAAACCGTTGATTTCTCTGACTGCTACTTTTGTTTTTCTCCTGCCTATCTTTTGCTTTTATCCTTGTTTCCCTTTCCTCTGTCTCCCTGCTCAGGTTCCCAACCCCCTGCCATTTTAGTTTATACCCTCCCTCACAGCACTAGCAAACACTCCCCCTAGGACATCGGTTCCAGCCCTGCCCAGATGCAGACTGTCCGGTTTGAACTGGTCCCACCTCCCCCAGAACCGGTTCCAATGTCCCAGGAACTTGAATCCCTCCCCCTGGCACCATTCCTCTAGCCACGTATTCATCTGAAGTATCCTTCTATTTCTACTCTGACTAGCACGTGGCACTGGTAGCAATCCTGAGATTAGTACCTTTGAGGTCCTGTTTTTTAATTTATCTCCTAACTCCCTATATTCTGCTTTTAGGACCTCATCCCACTTTTTACCTATATCGTTGGTGCCTATATGCACCACGACAACTGGCTGTTCACCCTCCCCTTCCAAGATGTTCTGCAGCCACTCGGAGACATCCTTGACCCTTGCACCAGGGAGGCAACACACCATCCTGGAGTCTCGTTTGCGGCCGCAGAAATGCCTATCTATTCCCCTTACAATTGAATCCCCTTTTACTATAGCTCTACCCCTCTTTTTCCTCCCATTCTGTGCAGCAGAGCCACCCCTGGTGCCAGGAAGTTGGCTGCTGCTGCCTTCCTCTGATATGTCATCCCCCCCAACAGTACTCAAAGTGGTGTATCTGTTGGAGAGGGGGATGGCCACAGGGGACCCCTGCACTATCTGCCTGCACCTAGTACTCTGCCTCTTGGTCACCCGTTCCCTTTCTTCCTGTCCAACCTCAACCTGCAGTGTGTCCAACTCAGTAAATATGATATTCACGATGTCCTGAGCATCGTGAACGCTCCAGTATGCATCCAATCGCAGCTCCAGTGCCGCAATGCGGTCTGTCAGTAGCTGCAGCTGGATGCACTTCCTGCACATGTAGTTGTCAGGGACACAGGAAGTGTCCCTGAGTTCCCACATACTGCAGGAGGAGCATACAATGGGGCCGGGCTCTCCTGCCATGACTTACCCTTTAATTAATGTAATTTAAATTAAATCAATCAATCCCACTAATTACACTACAGTTAACTGGTTTACCAACAGTCCCCGCTACACCAGAGAGACCTTAGTAACTATAAACCAGAGTTAAAGTTTAAAAAAGAGAGAAATACTCACCAACCAATCACTTACCTGCTTCCTGGTGACGTCACACTTTGATTACTTTTTACCTCTCTCCCCGCTGTTGAATTGGTGCTGCTCCTGACTCACTGCCGCCGGTTTTAAGCTGCCGCTGCTCCCACACAGGTCCGATGCTCTGGTCGGGCCTCGTTCACTGCCACCGGTTTTAAGCTGCCGCTGCTCCCACACATGTCCAATGCTCTGGTCGGGCCTCGTTCACTGCCGCCGGTTTTAAGCTGCCGCTGCTCCCACACAGGTCCGATGCGCTGGTCGGGCCTCGTTCACTGCCGCCAGTTTTAAGCTGCCGCTGCTCCCACACAGGTCCGATTTGGGACTTTTAAATGTTAATTTTTTTTAAGGCAGAATGGGCTGAAAACTGCAGTGTTTCACTTCATTTTAATTTGTATTGATTCACTGTGCATGGTCCCTTTAATTCTCAGACCTCTCCATTACCCAAATTTATTGCGAGCTCCACAGCCTCGCTTCCAGCGTTGGTGCGGAGCTCCAACGCCACTCCCGCACATGAACTTCAGCTTGGATGCCTCCAGCAACGCCACCAGGATGGCGTTGCATGGCAGGTAAGCACTGTGCCAACAATCTCCATCCCCCCAGATGAATTTTGCTCCGTTAGCGTTGCGGCCATTTTCAGCAGCTGTGCCACCAGCAACTTTACTGGCTAGAACTAATTTCTCCCCCCTCGAATAGATCACCACTCAATCTTTTAAACTCAAGCCAAGTTTATTCAATCTATTTTCATAATTTAACTCTTGCAGTCCTGGTATTATTTTGGTGAATCTCCCCTCCAATGCCCATATATCCTTCCTGAAGTTCAGTGCCCAAAACCGAACACAGTATGCAACGTGGGGTCTGAACAAAGCTGTGTACTACTGAAGAATCACTTCCTCCTCTTTGTATTCCAACCCCCTTGAGATAAAGGCTAACATTCCATTATTCTTTTTGATAGCTTTTTTCACCTAGCTCTTAGTGCAAAATGGTGGCTTGAGGTGAGAGGGCCCAGGCATAACTGCTACCAAGGAGATTTGAAATGGGGAGGGGTAGATATGGCTCCAATGCCAAGTTTTGGCTGCAAATGTATTGGCAGGTAGGCCCGAGTGCTAGGCTTAATGTCAGAGCAGGTGAGTAATAGATAGCCTGCTGCCCAAGGCCCAGAACCTGGCCACTGGAAATTAGTTTAGTGAGTGGAGGGATCCTGTAAATCAGATCAAAACCCCCAAAATCATGTTAAAACCACACAAAAATGGGAAAACGAAAACCCACCCAAAAAACAGGTGAAAAATCAAAATTGACTCAAGCAACTTGCACTACTGTGCCTCCTACTGGCCAGAAATCATGACACAGGGTTTTAGCTTAGTGTGGACAGGAAGTGCTCACCATTTGCCATGTTTCCCTGCAATACAACAGTGGCTACACTTCAAAATTATTTCATTGGCTATAAAGCATTTTGGGACATCCTGGCGTCATGAAAAGACACTATATAAATGCAAGTTCTTACTTTTTTTCTTTATATGTAAGTCTTTTAACATCTAACATATGCATCCACATCCTCCCTGCTCAACTTATCTTCCTGTGTCACATTTTTTGTGTAAATTTTACCCATTATTAGTTTTTATGTTCATATTTATAATGAGTTTTGTCTACTTAAACTCATCACTATGATTGGGGAATTTTTTTAAATTAATTCTCGGCTGTGGGCACCACTGGCAAGGCCTGCATTTATTGCCCATCCCTAGTTGCCCTGAGGAGGAAGAGGTGGTGGTGGGCCCTCTTCTTGAATTGCTGCAGTCCATGTGATAGTGGTTCAATACGATTAAGTGACATCTAGACCACACCCAAGGACAATTAGGAGTTAACAACATTGGTGTGGGACTGAAGTCACATAAAAGTAAGGACAGAAGGTTTCCTTCCCTAAAAGACATTAGTGAACCAGTTGGGTTTTTACAACAATCCAACAGCTTCTTGGTCACTTTTACTGATACAGGCTTTTTATTTCCAGATTTTTAAAATTGAATTCAAATTCACAAATTGCCATGGTGGGATGTGGACTCACGTTCTCGGCATTATTAGTCCCGTAACATAAACACTACGCTACCCTACGCCTTTTATCTGGCCACCAGGTTTTTTTTCCTCAGTAAATTAAATTTCAGAGCTAAGGCAGGGTAGGCCCAAATTAGGCCTGAAGACCCAATAGAAAGAATGCATGCATGTCTGGACTCAAGCTAGGACAAGTACAATGGCAAAGATAACTCAGATTAACACAGAAGTGCCTGTACTGTGCTGTGCTTTATTAATAAACCCATTATTTCTTTCCAGCTCCTACTGTCTTTTCTCATTCTAGGATTTTCCGACAAGGCTGACCTGGACCCATCAAAATATCACAAATGATTCTCTACGTATAGGGTTACCAACTCTCCTGGATTACCCAGGACTCTCTTGGAATGGGGCTTGGATCTCCTGAGCAGTGCTGCTAGCAGGTCGGGAGATCGTCGCATTTTAAATTTTCTGCTGCAGCAGCGGGCCATTACCCCCTCCCCTCACTCCATGATATAACTGGCTGCCGCCGCAGGGAAAGCACCAGCCCAGGGGCATTACCGCCCCCCCATCCCCACCATCAGCACCGCAGATAGCCAGGACCGACTAGTGTGTTGAGAATAGTTGGGAGTCGAGTGGGCTTGGGAAGGGTCGGGAGTCAAGGGGGGTCAAGAATAGGGGAGAGTGAGACTGGGGGTCTGGAGATGAAGGTCAGGAAAGAGAGGGAGACTGAGGAATGGAGGATTGGGGGAGAGGGAGACAAGGAAATGAGGTTTGGGGGCTTGAGGGAGAGAGGGAGACTGGCAGGTGGGGGCCGGAGAGATAGAGGGAGACTGATGAATGGGGGGGATAGGAGGTTGGGGAGAGAGGGAGACTAGGGCCTGAGTTAGGGGATGGGGGCTCGTGCCGGGGGGGTGGTGGGTGGGAAGAGAAGGAGAATCGGGAATGGGGTGAGCATGGAGCCCAGCATTTCCTGCAGAGCCGGGAACTTCAGCAGCAACTTGGTGAGTGGAAGCAGCGCTGAGAGATGAACATCAGTAAGGAGTGAGCGAATCCTGGGGACCTTACTATGGGTAAATAGTGAAAGATGGTTTTGACTGGTGGGTAAATGAAGATCAAAGGGACGGAGACCGAGGATTCTCACTGGAAGAACCAAGCTGGAAGGGAGAAGGAAGGTTGTTGAACTGAGGGCTATTAATTCATGGGATGCCACACCAAAAGTAGCTATTGAGGTAGAGACGAGAGCATCATTTAAAAGGGAATTGGATAAGTATTTGAAAAGGAGGAATATGAAAGGATCTGGGGATAGTGGGCCCAGATGAACATCTACCACACAGTCTCAAGGCTGAATCAAGTTGCCTAATGCTTTGCTGTCCCAAATATCAATGTGCATGGATGATTGAAAAGTGTGTATTGTACAGTAGCACCGACAATCACACAACTTGCATTTTTTGTTATTTCCTAAGTTGAACACAAATTTAAAAATATGCTACATTTGTTTTTACAGATTAGTGGAGATATTCACCTATTACTTTATTGCTACCTTTAATAATGATTTCATTCCTTCTTTTGATGTATTGAAATATAAAAAGGTTTCTAAATTTGATATATAAATGAAAGGAGCATATTTAATGAACTCCGATGTATCTCTTTGTACCCGTTAAATCTTCTGCCTTGAACAGAGACTTCGTGAAATGGCTCAATTCAAAACGTTGATGTCTCTGTCCCTGTGCATTGTGTATATGATGCTGCCACTACAGGGATTGACAGGGGTAGTATAGTATGTCTCTAACAAGCTTATTCATGCCATGATTCTTTTGCTCCCATTGATGTGAATTTTATTGGTGTTTGTCTCCCTTCCCGTTAATCCTCCTCTGTTTTGCTCGAATGCCTGTTATGATAACCTATTCACGGTAATTATTTTTATGAGGCCTGCAGTTCTCCTGATAAATTTGAATTAAGAGCTTAAAGTTATTATTCTTAATCATCTTACATTGATTTACTTGGACTGAACTCATAACATCTCAGAGTTATACTAGCTAATAACAATTTATTCCAGGGCTGTGAGTGATAATTTCACTGCTCAGCGATCTGTTGAGAAGTCGCTGCAGTGAAATTAAAAACTATAATTCACTACAGTAAGCTATCACTTAGCATTGCCATTTCAGAATCCAGTTAAAAATAAAAATGAATTGCTCTTGACTATAATATTACACCATTGGCAGTGAATTACTAATGCTCCTTCACTCATGCCAATGTCTGTAATAATTCATTCACTCTTCTGATGGATATTAGTTAGTTAGTCCCTTGCCCCCTTGGGAAAAAAGTTTACTAGTGCAAAGCCAATAATGGAACAGAAATAACTTGCATTTATATAATGCATTTCACAGTCTCAGGACGCCCCAAAGCACTTCATAGCCACTGAAGTACTATTGGACTGTGGGCACTGTTGCAATGTGGGAAGCATGGCACAGCAAGCTCTCACAAACATCAATGAGATAAATGACCAGATCATCTGGTTTTTTTCGGTGTTGGTTGAGGGATAAATGTTGGCCAGGACACGGGGTGGACTCTCTTGCTCTTCTTCCAATAGGGCCATGGGATCTTTTACAGCCACCCGAGAGGGCAGACGGGGCCTTGGTTTAATATGTAATTTCTTATATTTAACTGTTCCTCTATCTGTTGTTCATTGTCACAATGCCCTCTGCTTTAATTTGCTTCAAACCATAGAATTGACGTGCTTGTCTTGCTGTCCCTGTCATATTGATTTCATTTGTTCTGGCTGGTAATTAAAACCCATTAAAGGCTTTGCAAAGCCAATGATAACTGGATCATATAAGACTTGAACTGAAATCTTTGTCTGTGTGAAATTGGATCAAATGGAGTACAGGAGCTGTTCAAAATGTGGCTCCTCCTTTTCTACATTTCTGCAGTTATCATATTCCATTGCTTGGCACATACCATTGCTTAAACATAAGCTTAAATGTGTTTTTTTGCCGTGAATAAAATCTTAGCTCAGGTTTTCTGGCTTATTTCAATTTAAAACAAACGAAGTAAGTCAGGGACATTAGGGCCTAGATGTTTGTTAGCCACCAAAAATGGGCATGGAGATTGCGATGCGCAATCAACCCGTGCCGTTCAGAGCAATGCAGGCAGCACGCGAACAGCACACGTTGCTGAGTGGCTGAACGCTCAGCAGGAGGCCCAAGTTTGTATGAGGCTAACACCACTTAAAGCTAGCCTGTACTACTTAAAGGCAATCTGCACACTTTAAAGGGGAGTTGCATTCTGCCTGCTGCAGATAATTGAACTGGCTGAGGAAGGCAGTGGAAAACAATTAATGATGGTACAACGAGGGAAAGAGCATGCACCAAGGTTCTCGGGTGCACCACTGGAGGCCTTGAGCAGGAGGTAGATAGGAGGAGACAGGTCCTCTTTCCACAGGGGGCCAGAAGCCCTCCAGGCAAAGTATAAAGTGCATTGGGAGCAGATGTGTTGAATGCTAGCAATTTAGCCGTGAGGATGAGGACGCAGTGCAGGAGATTTAAATGCCATATCCCACCAACTGCACCACTAGCCTCACACACTGCTCAATGTACCACACCCCCATCACTCACCTACCAACAATCTCTACCAAACATGACTTATACCTTAACTTCATAGCTTCACCTCACCCTTACACACTCACCACTGCTGCAAGGCTCACACCCACATCTAACAGCTTGCATACACTGTCAGCCATTCTACCATGACAGGCATATCAGCCAAACACAATGCATCGCACTCACTGATACATTTCCCTTTCTCTTACAGGAAAAGGTGGTTTACAACTGGCACCAACAGGACCTAACTGGCGGGGTACAGGCTCGCCTGCATAACCTCATCCCCATGGAGGAGACGGTGCTGGCCATTCTTGGGAGGGGTATCACTGAGGCCGTAGCCAGCGGTGGGGCTGAAAGAATACAAGATGCTGCTATCCTCATACATAATTTTGCTTCTCACATCCCACTTCCCCCTCATCCCACAATCTATTCTGATTTGTAAGCATGCACCTCTTGCTTTCCCCCCACTCCCCTAGCCACAACTCTGCCCTTGTGCCTTCCTCATTTCAGAGACAGAAGAAATTCAACCTACCCAGCCAGTGGTGCAAGAATAAGAGGGAGAGTGATGATGAAAACGAAACATCATCACTCGATCTGACACTCGCAGCCACCAGCTCAGATATTGGCACTGCGCGGACTTCAGAGGTGGGACCTGCCCATGGTGAGTCACTGGGCACAAGTGGGCTACAGCCAGGGCAGGGGGAAAGGGTAGTGCAGGTGCCAGCTCTCAGGAGGGCAAGGTCGCACACGAGTTCTGCTGCAGAGGACTCAGATGAGGACTTCGATGGGGTGGCCTACAGAAGATGCTGATGGGTATGCAGGATAAAATGCTTGGTGCATTAGCAGACTTGCCAGAAAGCCTGAGTGCAATGTCAAGGAGCATGGAGGAGTTCGGCACCAACCTCGCACACAGCTTTACGCAGAACTTGGAGCCCATGATTTCCAGCATGGAAAGGGTGGGCAGATCCATTAGCGCACTTCTGAACCCAACCATGATGCAGAGTCTGATGGCCGATGTCTCAGCTTCCATTGTAGCACAAGCAGAAGTCACCCAGCGCCTGAGTGCTGCAGTGGAAGCTCAGCTTGCTGACCCACAAGCTCAGACTGTTATCACGGTGGCTGCATTTACCAGAGTGGAAAGGGGCTTGCAGGGTGTCACAGCAGTCTAGCAATCTGTCCTCCAACAGTTGGGTAGGATTGCTGCGGTGCCACCCTGCGGGAGTGGCAGTGGCTCCATGGAACACAAACCTGATGTCCTCTCTCAGGATGACAGCATTTGTCCTCTCACCACTGCCATTCTGCCAGTGCCCTTGCTGTTGCCTGAAAATAATTGTACATTCTTTTTTATATATATATTTAAAATTTCATTTTATACATCGCCCGTCTCTGCCCTTACCTCAGCTCATCTGCTGCTGAAACCCTCATCCATGTCTTTGTTAACTCCAGACTTGACTATTTCAACACACTCCTGGCTGGCCTCCCATGTTATAACCCTCCGTAAAGTTGAGGCCATCCAAAACTCGGCTGCCCGTGTCCTAACTCGCACCAAGTCCCGTTCGCCCATCACCCCAGTGCTCGCTGACCTACATTGGCTCCCGGTTAAGAAGTGCCCCAATTTCAAAATTCTCATCCTGATTTTCAAATCCCTCCATGGCCTCGCCCCCTCCCTATCTCTGTAATCTACTTCAGCCCCACAACCCCGAGATATCTGTGCTCCTCTAATTCTGCCCTCTTGAGCATCCCTGATTATAATCGCTCAACTATTGGTAGCCGTGCCTTCTGTTGCCTAGGCCCTAAGCTCTGGAATTCCCTGCCTAAACCTCTCTGCCTCACTACTTCTCTTTTCTCTTTTAAGATGCACCTGAAAACCTTCCTGTTTGACCAAGCTTTTGGTCACCTGTACTAATTTATCCTCATGTGGCTCAGTGTCAAATTTTTTGTCTTATAATACTCCTGTGAAGCGCCTTGGGACATTTTATTACATTAATGGCACTATATAAATACAAGTTGTTGTTGTCAGCCAACCATCCCATGCCAAAGTGGAGCATGCTGCAGCAGGGCCTTCTAGGCCCAGAGCTGCTCAAAGTCATCCTGCAAGGCCATCTGCAGTCTCCTCCACTGAAAGTCAGCAGCCTTCCACCAGCCACGCTGCAGCCACTGAGGTAGCAATGCGTAGGAGCACTAGGAGAAGCAAAGGCACACCAAAGACAGGCACTAAGGGAATGCACAAGGGTGATTCGTTGACTTTGTTATGTAATATTTGATGGATTGATGTGGATTGTGGAGGTTTTTTTTTCAGCATTGTGGCCAAGGGTATGCTGTGGGGAATTGGGGTTGCGTTTACTGGTACCGCAGCCAAATGAATAGATCACGGACAGCCCGGGCAGAAAGGGACTGTCTGGGTTGATCCTTCCTTCTAGAAACATAGAAGATAGGAGCAGGAGTAGGCCATTCGGCCCCTCGAGCCTGCTCTGCCATTCAATGTGATCATGGCTGATCATCCAAATTCAGTTCCCGGTCACTGCTTTGTCCCCATACCCCTTGATCCTTTTGTTTTGATTTCTTTTTGGGTTCAATAAAGACTCATTTCTGAAAGAGAATGTTGTTTAATCTAAAGTCTTGTTCAAGACTTTCTACAGCTTTTTACAGAACACACTATGCTGTGATGCATCTAGAATGAAACTGAAAGTAAAACTCCTCTGGACTGCTTGTCTCTCACATGACCTCTGCTGGTCAGGCACAAGTAATCAAAAACACAGACAAATATGCTGTAAGGCATAAGTAATCAAACACAGACAAATATCATCACTATTTGCTGATATCATTACATCTCCCTTTCTTAAAACAAAAATATTTTACTTTTAACTAACAACATTTAATGAACTTACATTATCATTATCATGATCAAGGTTTTTTACCCTTGCTTTGTGTGTTCACATGAAATATGTCAATACACTAGAACTTGAAGAAAGAATAAGATAACATTACTTCCTTCTTTAACAATAGTCCTTAAATTTGCTCAATGAGTCTCTCAGGAGGCTTCACGTGTCTTGAGGATTTTCTGATTGATTGTCCTTGAATCTGAGTTGTTGCCTCAGATGATTGGTTCTCAGCTGTGTGATCAGGTTGTTCACCAATATCAGTCTCTTGACCTGCTGTGGCTGGTCCCATGAGAAGATCTCGACAATTTCTTCTCAGAACAGCACCCTCATCTGTCTGAATGGTGTATGATCTTGGTTGAACTTCACTCAGGACAGTTCCCTTCTGAATCCATGTGTTTGTTTTGTCTTTCAACCTTACTTGGCCACCAGTGTGGAGTTCAGGTAGGTTTTGTGTTCCTCTGTCATAGTAGTACTTTTGCTTTTCTTTCTGTTGTTCTTTGAACTTCCTCACTTTCTCCCCCTCTTTTGTTTTCAGGAGGTTCTCCGGGATGGGTAGGTTTGACCTTAGCCGACGTCCCATCAGGAGTTGGGCTGGTGACATACCACACTCGAGCGGCGTTGTGCGGTATACAAGCATGCTCTGGTCGAAGTCAGTTCCACTGTCTTTTGCCTTGTACTTCAGTCTTTTCACTGTGTTTGCGGGCTCTCCTGGGTCAACAGCTCTGGACAACGTGTCTGCTGTATACATCAGCTTACCCGGTGTGTACGCAACATTCAGTTCATCATAGACTGTCTCTCTTTCGCTTTCCACAACGAGGACTCTCTTTACCAGGTTCAGTCTCTCACAGGCTTTTAAACCTAGTATGGCTTGCACATCCTTAGGCACCACGATTAATGCTAGCGTGTGCTCTCTGTCCTTGTGTGTTACTTTGACAATGCATTTTCCTTTCACTGGTATATCAGTACCTGAGTATCCGGTCACTTTCACTTGTAGTCCATGTAACTTTGGTCTGGGTCTAATTCTCTTAAAATCGGTCTCTGATATCACATTAACTTGTGCTCCAGTATCCAATTTAAATGGAATGTGTATGTCATTCACTTTTAGTGTCAACATCCAGTCTCTTTCTTTTTTGTTTTCAGACACAACATCTACATTGAATTCCTCTATCTCGCTTTCATCTACTGTATGGACCTTGCTTTGTTGCGCTTGGTTCTTACAGCAACGGGCATAATGGTTGTTTTTGTTGCATCTATTGCATGTTTTACCATATGCTGGACACTTTCTTGGTGGATGCTGTGTACCGCATCGACTACATGACTTCCGATTGTCTCTTTCATTTTCGTTTGCTGGCCACGTCTCTTTTTTCACATTGGCGCTCTCTTTGTTAAACGGTTTGTATCCGTTCTTTCTCACTGCATCCACGTTGCAGCTACTGTCACTGAACAGCTCCTTTGCCTGCAACTTCACAGTCTCTGTAACCCTACACAGTGCTATGGCTTTTCCCAGTTCTAGATCTTGCTCTCTTAGCAGTCTTTCCCTTAGACCATTATCTCGAATACCACACACCAGTCTGTCTTTTATCAGCGAGTCTGTGAGTCCCCCAAATTCACACGATTTGCTCCGGTTTCTCAGTTCAGTCACATACTGATCAATAGTCTCGCCGATTTTCTGTACACGTGAAAAATTTGTGCCTCTCAAAGGTCACGTTGCGTTTAGGTATGCAGTAGGCCTCAAACTGTTCCATTATTTTATCTAGCTTCATTTTGTCTCCATCAACAGCAAATGTGAAGTTATTATACACCTCCAGCGCTTCATCACCCACGACATGCAAGAACAGTGACGATTTCTGTTTATTACTTTTCTTGTCAGCTCCGATTGCCTCTAAATACAACTTTAAACGTTGTTTGAACCTTCTCCAATTTTCAGCCACATTACCTGTTAATTGAAGCGTCGCCGGTGGGTGTAAACCTTCCATTTTTCACTTCGTTAGCTATTCTCTAATGGTAAGCAACGATGTTCTCTTTTGGCTTGCTAATTTGTGGAGAGCTGATTTAACTTCAGTTTTTTTTTCTTCCTCTCTTTCAGCCACTTCTGACATCATGTATTGATTTCGTTTTGGGTTCAATAAAGACTCATTTCTGAAAGAGAATGTTGTTTAATCTAAAGTCTTGTTCAAGACTTTCTACAGCTTTTTACAGAACACACTATGCTGTGATGCATCTAGAATGAAACTGAAAGTAAAACTCCTCTGGACTGCTTGTCTCTCACATGACCTCTGCTGGTCAGGCACAAGTAATCAAAAACATAGGCAAATATGCTGTAAGGCATAAGTAATCAAACACAGACAAATATCATCACTATTTGCTGATATCATTACACCTTTAGATTAAGAAATATATCCAACTCCTTCTTGAATATATTTAATGAATTGGCCTATACTGCCTTCTGTGGTAGAGAATTCCACAGGTTCACCACTCTCTGGGTGAAGAAATTCCTCCTCATTTCTGTCCTAAATGTCCTACCCCTTATCCTTAGACTGTGACCCCTGGTTCTGGAATCCCCGACCATCAGGAACATCCTTCCTGCATCTAGTCTGTCCAGTCCTGTCAGAATTTTATAAGTTTCAATGAGATCCCCTC
Source organism: Somniosus microcephalus (assembly GCF_052327205.1). Lineage (NCBI taxonomy): Eukaryota > Metazoa > Chordata > Chondrichthyes > Squaliformes > Somniosidae > Somniosus > Somniosus microcephalus. Next base: position 105,866,276 of record NC_140996.1, read on the forward strand.
TCATTCTTCTCAACTCCAGCGAGTACAAGCCCAATCGACCCAATCTCTCCTTATACGTCATTCCTGTCATCCCAGGTATCAGCCTGGTGAATCTTCGCTGAACTCCTCCCATGGCAAGAACACCCTTCCTCAGATAAGGCGACCAGAACTGCACACAATACTCAAGAAGTGGTCTCACCAAGGCCCTGTACAACTGCAGCAAGACATCCTTGTTCCTGTACTCAAACCCTCTTGCTACGAAGGCCAACATACTATTTGCCTTCTTAACCGCCTGCTGCACCTGCATGCTTACCTTCAGCGACTGGTGCACAAGGACACGCAGGTCTCGTTGCACTTCCCCTTCTCCCAATCTATTGCCATTCAGATAATAATCTGCCTTCCTGTTTTTGCCACCAAAGTGGATAACCTCACATTTATCCACGTTATATTGCATCTGCCATGCTTCTGCCCAATCACCCAACCTGTTCAAATCATCCTGGAGTTTCTCGGCATCCTCCTCACAGCACACACGCCCACCCAGCTTTGTGTCGTCTGCAAAATTGGAGATATTACATCTAGTTCCCTTGTCTAGATCATTAATATATATTGTGAATAGCTGGGGTCCAAGGACCGATTCCTGCGGTACCCCACTAGTCACTGCCTGCCACTCAGAAAAAGACCCATTTATTCCAACTCTTTGCTTTTTGGCTGCCAACCAGCTCTCTATCCAAGTCAATACCTTGCCCCCAATCCCATGTGCCTTAACTTTACACGCTAATCTCTTATGCGGGACTTTATCGAAAGCCTTCTGAAAGTCCAAATATACCACAACCACTGGTTCTCCCTTATCTATTTTACCAGTTACATCCTCAAAAAATTCCAGTAGATTAGTCAAGCACAATTTACCTTTTGTAAATCCATGTTGATTTTGTCCGATCCTGTCACTGTTTTCCAAGTGCTCTGTTGTTACATATTTTATAATGGACTCTATCATTTTCCTCACTACCGATGTCAGGCTTACCGGTCTGTAATTCCCTGTTTTCTCTCTACCATCTTTTTTGAATAGTGGGGTACCATTAGCTACCCTCCAATCCATGGGCACTGTTCCAGATTCCATCGAATGTTGGAAGATGATCAGCAATGCATCTACTATTTCTAGGGCCACTTCCTTAAGTACACTAGGATGTAGATTATCAGGCCCTGGGGATTTATCGGCCTTCAATCCCGTCAATTTCCCTAACACCATTTCCCTACAAATACTGATTTCTTTCAGTTCCTCCCTTTCATCAGACCCTATGTTCCCTGACATCTCTGGGAGGTTATTTGTGTCCTCCTTTGTGAAGACAGAACCAAAGTATGTATTTAATTGGTCTTCCATTTCTTTGTTCCTCATTATAAATTCCCCTTATTCTGATTGCAAGGGACCTACGCTTGACTTCACCAATCTTTTTCTCTTCACATATCTATAAAAGCTTTTACAGTCAGTTTTTATGTTCCCTGAAAGCTTACTCTCATATTCTATTTTCTCCTTCTTAATTAATCCCTTTGTCCTCCTTTGTTGAATCCTAAACTGCTCCCAATCCGCAGGTTTACTGCTTTTTCTGGCCAATTTATATGTCGTCTCCTTGGATCTTATGCTATCCCTAATTTCCCTTGTTAGCCACGGTTGAGTCACCTTTTTTGTTTTATTTTTATGCAAAACTGGGATGAACAAATTCTGTAGTTCATCCATGCGGTCTTTGAATGTTTGCCATTGCCTATTCACCGTCAACCCTTTGAGTGCCATTACCCAATCAATCCTACCCAACTCACGCCTCAGACCATCGTAGTTTCCTTTATTTAAATTGAGGACCCTAGTCTCTGATTCAACTACTTCATTCTCCATCTTAATGAAGAATTCGATCATATTATGATCGCTCCGACCCAAGGGGCCTCGTACAACAAGATTGCTAATTAATCCTTTCTCATTACATAATACCCAGTCTAAGATGGCCTGATCTCTGGTTGGTTCCTCGACATATTGGTCCAGGAAACCATCCCGTAAACACTCCAGGAATTCCTCCTCCACAGTATTGTTACTAATTTGGTTAGCCCAACCTATATGTAGATTAAAGTCACCCATGATGACTGCTGTGCCTTTATTGCACGCTTCTCTAATTTCCCTTTTAATGCCATCCCCAACCTCCGCATTACTGTTTGGAGGTCTATACACCACGCCCACTAACGTTTTCTGCCCCTTGGTATTTCTCATTTCTACCCATACAGATTCCACATCATCAGAGCTAATATCCGTCCTTACTATTGTGTTAATATCCTCTTTAACCAGCAATGCTACCCCACCTCCCTTTCCTTTTTGCCTATCTTTCCTGAATATTGAATACCCCTGGATGTTGAGTTCCCAGCCTTGGCCACCCTGGAGCCATGTTTCCGTAATCCCAATCAAATCATATTTGTTTACCTCTATTTGCGCAGCTAATTCATCCACCTTATTACGAATGCTCCTCGCATTAAGACACAAAGCCTTCAGGCTTGTTTTTTTAACGCTCTTAGACCTATTAGAATTATTATTTACTGTGGCCATGTTTGATTTAAACCGTTGATTTCTCTGACTGACACTTTTGTTTTTCTCCTTCCTATCTTTTGCTTTTATCCCCATGAGCTAGCTGCATAAAATCCACCCGGTACAGTGTGGGCACGATCCACCTTTCCCCTTTAAACAGCATCCCCTCTTTGACTACTATATCTACTGCTCCAAAAGGACCCTCAATTGGTTCCACTTCTACCCTTTTCTTAATCACGGTTTTTAAAACCGCATCTTGTGCTTGAACCTGGGTCAGGTCTGGGGGCAACTTCACCTCCTGTGGGCCCTTCATATCCCTTAAGGCCGCGATCTGTCCAGATTGATATGGGTCCCAAAGTGCTCCCTCCCTGGCCCCCTTTTTTGCCAACTCGTCGGCCTTCTGGTTAACTTTCCATTTAGGTTCGGCTTTTGAGTGCGCCTTTAATTTTTGAATGTAATACTCCCTTTTATTGCCCGTAACACCCAGGATTGTGTTCAGCAGTGGGGTGATTACGAACGGTTTCCCGTCAGCGGACTTGAATCTTCGTCTAGCCCATATTGCCAGATATTCAGTGCAAGAATTGGACGTAAACATTGAGTCTCAGCATATTGTGTAGGGGGTTGGGAATTCCTTGGGATGCGTGTCCACATAAGCTACAGCCGCTAGCTTGGCCTGCTGTGCGCTCAGTGTGCTGGGGAGTTTGATGGCTTTCTCTATTCCAGCCCCGGGTCATAAATTCCACACCCTGTCCTATGCTCTCTGTTTGTCACCGAGCTGGACCCATCCACATATATATCTCTCCCTGTCAGATGTTGCCCGGCCCGGAATCCCACGTCTACACCCCATATCCCTTCTACCGTGCACATGTGATTCATCCCTGGATAAATCATGTTCAAGGCCAGCTTAGATTCCGTCAATCTTGCCACCCTCAGGTTCATTTGGGAGAGTAGCAATGCCCAGCGGGCAGTACGACTGCTACTCACTGTCCCATCTTTTATCCTCCCGTCCAATAGCATCTGTGTTGGGGTATGACATGTCAGTAACGTTGTTAAAGATGACCCCGTAAATAATTGGAAACGTTTGACGGCCCAATAGCTCACCAAAAGGTGTCTTTCACAGTTCGAGTAACCCCTCTCTACATCTGTCAGGACTCGGGAGGCATAAGCTACTGGCCTCAACTTGTTATGCCATTCTTGGAGCAACACTGCACTCAAACTATCCCCAGTGGCTGCTATCTCCAGATAAAAATCTTAATTCCCGTTTATTGCTCCTAGTATGGGTGCAGTTTGTAAATTTTCCTTTAGGCGAGTAAATGCCTCCTTACAACTCTCATCCCATTTCCATCCTACTCCTTTCCTAAGGAGTCTAAGCAAAGGGGCTGCCATGGCTGCATAGCCTTAAAAAAAATCCCTGCAATACCCTATCATACCAAGAAAAGATCTCACCCCAGTTACACTTTTTGGAGTGGGTAGATCCTGTACTGCCCTCCTCTTCACCTCATCTATAGCCCTTATCCCTGCCCTAATCGTCAATCCTAAGAATTTCACCTCCTCCTGTCCTATTTGGGCTTTCTTGGGGTTTGCCTTAAACCCTGCCTCCTCCAACAGCTTTAGTAGCTCGTCCAGTATTGGCCCGTGGTCCTCTGCACTTTCTGAGAATAATAATAGGTCATCCACGTACTGGATCAACTGGCTAGGCTGACTGAAATTCTTTAAAGCATTAGCCATATGTGGTAAACCACTGCTAACTCTGCACATGTCTGTGTGGTAAACCACTGTTAACTCTGTGCAGGTCCGGGCATGTCTCCGCCCCTGGCTCCACCCCTAAGCCCGGGTATAAAGGTGACTCACCACCCTTCCCCCGGGAGCTCTTAGGATGGATCCACTAGCAGAGGCATGCTCCAGTTCTTAGTCACTAAAAGCCTACTTCGTATAAGTTCAACTTGTAGTCTTTGGTGTTGTTGATAGTGCATCAATTTTATTGACTAAATTTTCGACATGGAGCAAATCTTGAAGCTGGAACGTTTAGACCTGGATCCTCAAGTAGCAGATGCAGCCAATAACTTTGAACACTGGCTGAGCTGTTTCGAAGCATTCCTGGAGGCCTCCAGCACTACCGTCACTACAGATGATGCGAAACGGCTTGTCTTGAACTCACGGGTGAGCCACCGAGTCTACTCGATCATCCGAGATGCCACAACTTACGCGGCCGCCATCGCGACGCTAAAGGAACAATACATGAGGCCTGTTAACGAGGTCTACGCCAGACACCTCCTGGCTACCCGAAAACAGCGCCCCGGGGAATCGGGCGCCGAATATTTACTGGCACTGAGAGTCCTCGGCCGGGCCTGTAATTGCAAAGCGGTGACGGCCAAGGAATGCACGGAAGACCTGATCCGAGACGCCTACGTAGCCGGCATCAGGTCCAACTATACTCGGCAGAGGCTGCTGGAACAGAGGGGGCTTGACCTGCAGAAGACGGTGGCCCTCGCTAACTCATTAGACATGGCCCTCCAGAACATGGTCGCCTACCCCCCTGACCGGATGGCCACGTGGATGTCACGGGAGCAGCCATCTTGGGACCCGGTAAGGCCACAATCCGCCAGCAGCCCAACTACGACCTGCTCCAAATGCGGCAAGAAAGGCCACTACGCGAGAGTGTGCAGGGCGAAATCGACCCCCAATTCCAGCAGCGCCGCATGTGAACCGTGCAGGCTGCCATTTTGGACTCCACCAACCACGTGTGAGCCGTGCGGGCCGCCATTTTGGGCACCACCAGCCGCGGGGGAGCCGCCATCTTGGACACCATTTCGAGACCAGGCCCCCGGCGCGGGTGAATACTACAGCGACCCACCAACCTCGACGATGGCCTCCATCACCCTGGACCAATCTAGGCCCCATCAACTAGCCAGGTCCATGATGAACGTAAAGGTAAATGGCCATGCCACAAATTGCCTTTTCGACTGCGGAAGCACGGAGAGCTTCAGCCACCCCGACACGGTGCGACGCTGCTCCCTATCGGTTATGCCCACACGCCACCAGGTCTTTATGGCCTCTAAGTCCCATACGGCGGACGTCAGCGGCTACTGTGTAGCGACTCTGACAGTGAACGGCGTGGAGTACAGAGATTTTAAATTCCTCGTCCTGCCACAGCTCTGCGCTCCCATACTGCTAGGATTAGACTTCCAGTGCCATCTGGAGAGCGTCACGATGGCATATGGCGGGCCCCTGCCCCCACTTACAGTCTGCAGCCGGCAGAATTTAAACACGGCGCCGTGCAAAGTATGCAGCCTGTCCACCCTGAAGGTCAAACCCCCCCCCCGTTGTTCGCTAACCTCGCCAAAGACTGCAAGCCAATTGCTACTAAAAGCAGGCAGTACAGTGCCGGGGATAGGAGCTTTATTAAATCAGAAGTAGAAAGACTCCTGAGGGAAGGGATTATCGAGGGCAGCACCAGCCCATGGCGAGCCCAAGTAGTGGTAGTGAAGACCGGCGAAAAACAGCACCTGGTTATTGATTACAGCCAGACGATCAATCGATACACGCAATTAGACGCATACCCACTTCCCCGCATATCTGACATGGTCAACCAGATAGCACAATACCGGGTATTCTTGACGATTGATCTGAAGTCGGCATACCACCAGCTCCCCATGAGGCCTGAGGACCGCCAGTACACGGCCTTCGAGGCCGACGGTCGCCTCTACCACTTCCTCCGAGTCCCCTTCAGCGTCACCAACGGGGTCTCGGTCTTCCAAAGGGAGATGGACCGGATGGTTGACCAGAACGCGCTGCAGGCCACCTTCCCCTATCTAGACAACGTCACCATCTGCGGCCATGACCGGCATGACCACGACGCCAACCTAGAAAAATTCCTCCGTACGGCCCAACGGCTGAATCTGACATACAACAGAGAAAAATGTATGTTCCGCACCACGCGCCTTGCTATTCTTGGCTGCGTGGTGGAAAACGGAGTCATCGGCCCCGACCCCGACCGAATGCGCCCCCTCCTGGAACTACCCCTCCCCCACTGCCTAAATGCCCTGAAGAGATGCCTAGGGTTCTTCTCTCACTACGCCCAGTGGGTGTCCAACTATGCGGACAAAGCCCGGCCCCTCATCAAGTCAACCTCCTTCCCCCTGACGGCAGAGGCCCGTGCGGCCTTCACCCTCATAAAAGAGGACATTGCGAAGGCCACAATGCACGCAGTGGATGAGTCCATCCCTTTCCAAGTGGAGAGCGATGCATCCGACTTCGCCCTAGCCGCAACCCTTAACCAGGCGGGGAAACCCGTGGCCTTCTTTTCACGGACCCTCCAGGGCCCCGAAATTCGACACTCCTCAGTCGAGAAGGAGGCCCAGGTGATAGTGGAGGCTGTACGGCACTGGAGGCATTACCTGGCCGGTAAACGTTTCACCCTGCTCACTGACCAATGGTCAGTAGCATTTATGTTTAACAACAGACAAAGGGGGAAAATCAAAAATGATAAGATATTGCGGTGGAGGATCGAGTTGTCCACCTACAACTACGATATCTTATACCGGCCCGGGAAACTTAATGAGCCCCCAGACGCCCTATCCCGTGGGACATGTGCCAACGCACAAGTCGATAGGCTACGGACCCTCCACAATGATCTCTGCCACCCAGGGGTCACCAGGTTCTTCCATTTTATTAAAGCTCGCAACCTGCCTTACTCCATCGAGGAGGTCAGGACCATGACCAGGAACTGCCAGGTCTGCGCCGAATGCAAACCGCATTTTTATAAGCCAGACAGGGCACACCTGATTAAAGCTACCCGCCCCTTCGAACGTCTCAGTGTCGATTTCAAGGGGCCCCTTCCCTCCTCTGACCGCAACACGTACTTCCTCAATATTATTGACAAGTACTCCCGTTTCCCCTTCGCCATCCCCTGCCCGGACATGACCAGCGCCACAGTCATCAGGTGCCTCAACGACCTGTTTGCCATATTTGGCTTCCCCAATTACATCCACAGCGACAGGGGCTCATCGTTCATGAGCGACGAGCTGCGCCAGTACCTGCTCGAGAAGGGCATAGCCACGAGCAGGACTACCAGCTACAACCCCCGGGGTAACAGACAGGTAGAGAGGGAGAACGCAACGGTGTGGAAGACCGCCATGCTCACCCTAAAATCCAAGGGCCTCCCAATCTCCCGCTGGCAAGATGTCCTCCCCAATGCGCTCCACTCCATACGATCACTGCTCTGCACTGCCACAAACGCCACCCCTCACGAGAAGATGTTCGTCTTCCCCAGGAAATCCACCTCGGGGACATCACTACCGCCATGGCTGACGTCTCCGGGACCCGTCCTGCTCAGGAAACACGTGAGGAGCCATAAGACGGACCCCCTGGTCGAAAAGGTTCACCTCCTCCACGCCAACCCACAGTACGCCTACGTGGCGTATCCTGATGGGCGGGAGGACACAGTCTCAATTCGAGACCTCGCACCCTCAGGTACCACCCGAAACACCATCGATCACCATCCACTACCTCCACCCACCACCACTGCCCACGACGCACCACCGGGGTGTCTACCACGAACTGACGACATGCCGGTGCCATCCCTACCCCGAGGGGACGACACGCCAGTGCTCCGTCCCACGCGAGAAGCGGCCGCGGGCAAAGAACCGCCGCAACCGGCACCACGAAGATCATTACGGCAGACAAGACCCCCGGAGAGACTTTCGTATACGAACTTTTGAAACACTTCACCCCGCCGGACTCTTTTTTAAATGAGGGGTGAATGTGGTAAACCACTGCTAACTCTGTACATGTCTGTGTGGTAAACCACTGTTAACTCTGTACAGGTCCGGGCATGTCTCCGCCCCTGGCTCCACCCCTAAGCCCGGGTATAAATGTGACTCACCACCCTTCCCCCGGGAGCTCTTAGGATGGATCTACTAGCACAGGCATGCTCCAGTTCTTAGTCAATAAAAGCCTACTTCATATAAGTTCAACTCGTAGTCTTTGGTGTTGTTGATAGTGCATCACCATACACCGATGGAAAATTGAGGGACTGTTATGAAACCCTTGCGGGAGGCACGTCCACAGATACTGTTGCCCTTTGAATGTAAAGGCAAATTTATACTGATCCTCCCACCTTACTGGGATAGACCAGAACCTGTTAGCTATGTTCAATACAGTGAACGTCGTTGCCTCCGCAGGGATATTCCCTATTAGATCGGCTACTGCTGCTACCATGGGCGCGCATGCTGGAATACCTTTATTGAGAACCCGATAGTCTGATCGGGCTTCTTAACTGGCCATAGGGGTGAATTTACATCGGTCGCTATCGGTCTCAGTACCCCTTGTTCCACGAGGGAGCTCAGTGCAGTTTCCAAGTTCTTCTCTCTCTCCCAGGGAAAACGATACTGTTTCTCAGGTCGCGACATTGGGTCCCCGTGTACCTCCACCTCTACCCCTGTTACCCTACCACAGTCATGTCGGTGAGTGGCGAACACTGTGAGATTATTTTTCACATACCCCCGCTAACTTTCCGGGGTGTTACGGACCAATTGTTCCAAGTCATAGCTGCCCTTCGGTTTCATAGTACAGGCGCTAACTTGTAAGGGGTTTCAGATCACAGAGGTTTCTCTCTCTAGAGGCCTCTCTCTCTTGCACAGTAAAACCTTGAGTGGTTCGACCCACTCGCCCCTTAGATTCTGTACTCTGGACTTTGGGGCAGGAACTACAATGTACTAACTAAGGCAAATACAGGCATATTATACTCTACAAAAATCATCATGAAATAGGGAAACACACGGAACATCGAGGGATAACAACTCATGTTAATTATACCCTTAAATATCCACCCCCTTAAACCTATCTAGATCTGATTATGGAGGGCCAGAAACATGCTCACCAATCCAACTAGGAAGTGCAAGGTTTTGAAACCGGTCTGCGTTTGATCCTTTCAGGCGTCCCGTCTCCACGTGGATCGTGGAGCCCCAGCGAGCTGCGCCTCACCTCTCTCCTGGGGTGGGGGTCAGGGGCGGCTGGACACCGGCTGGCCTGGATGTCGGCGGGGTCGGGGATCGTTGGCTCGACCCCAGCTTCTTCTGCCATTTTTTCTTGTCTCTTCTTCTGGGCCTGGAGCGGGTCGATGGCCTCTCGTTTCATCAACGGCCCGGGGTTGGTTGATGATCCCCCGATGTTTTACCCCGGGGCGGGACGCCGGCTCGAACGACCTTCTTGATGGTGGCTTAGTCTTCTTCTTCTTCCTCTCGATGATGGAGAGGAGTCACACTGATCTTCTCCCAAAGCAGCTCCTCTTTCCCCAGCTCAAAAGCTGGACAGGCCTGCAAGCTGGAAAGCTGACGATAACCCTATTCCTACCCGTGTGTTCTCACAATTATACTTCTTTCCAGAAGCTCTTATCTCGCGCCAAATCAGGTTAGTCTTTGTTTAACTTTTGGCGGGCTTGTTGCACAACGGGGTAGTTATTATATTTTAAACTGTTCTTGGATGACCGGTAATGGGCCATCTCTGGTCTGGAATGACCTTCATTGTTTTTAATGTCCTGGTGATGTCCTTAACGGGTCCTTGATGCTCTTCTCATGAATATGAAACTGTTCCCTTTTGTCTGGGTCAACATTTAGATGGCCTTTATCTACAGGCCGATCTTGACTGGATCTGCATCCAATCTATATGTATATGTGGGTGTCTGGTTTCGTTCTCTCAGAAACGGCTTCCAGAACTTACTTTGGGCTGAATCCACAAAGCTGTCTGAGGATTTGCAGGAACCATTTTAAAGTGTCCCAATAAGTTGATCACGGGGTCTGGCGGCCATTTTAATGCCCCTTTTTCTGGGCTTCTTTTAAAATAGTCTTAAAAATCATGGCCTCTTCTGCCATTCGACCCTTTATAATATAAAGTTCAAGTTTGCGAATCCTACAAACTTTCACTTACTCCGCCTTGGGGATAACTAGAACTTCCTCAGGTTTATCTGAACCAACCACCCCCCCCTAGACAGTGGTTTCTCATATCCACGACCACATAGTGGGCCAGCATAAAATCAGCTCCGAGGACCCCCACGCCGGGCTGATCCCATTGCATCAGTATACATTCCCACTTAGTGACAAGGGGTCCTAACCCTATAGACAAAGGTTTCGATACCGTCCAGCCTGCTCGTTCCCTGTGAAACCCACTAACTTAAACAGGACCCTGCTCGACCATGGAGAAGTGGTCAGGTTTGGTGAGTGAACCACCGTACTGGAAGCTCTAGTGTCCACTAGATACTTTCCCCGAACAGCTTCTACCCTGATCTCTAACATGTTTCTAGCTGTTTCTTCCTGCGCTTTTCTCTTCTGCCTTTCAACAAAGCTCAAATCTTCTGTCAGTCGGTTCACTATGGCCTCTCTCTCTTCTGCCCTACATTCTGATTCCTGTTTCTCTTTTCCCAAACACTCAACTTGCTCCGTGAGCATCTGAATTTGTTTCTGCATACATTTTAGCCAAATCGCATTTTCCTTCGATTTCAAATAAGCAAGGTGCCCGCCTGAGATGGTGATTTATGGCCTGCACCATGAAGTTCTTTAAATGAAGAGGCTAAAACATAAAATAAATTAATTATAGCCTTTGAGGAACTATTTGCTTGTACCTATCAGTGCTGGGAGAGATTTTCTGAAAAGGATAAAGTAAACTCCATGGATTTGAAATTATGTTGTGGGAATAATCTAGTATGAATACTAAACCATTTAACTGAAACTCCTTTGTCTGTTATCTCAGGGGAGGCACTAAAACATCTATCTATATATATAAAACAGTATGTCTGTCTGTCTGTCTGTCTGTCTGTCTGTCCGGCTATACAATCAAAAGTTATAGAGCGTACCTACACATATGTTATATCAAAAGAAAGCTCATCATTAGGGAACTCTTGTAGGTGTATTTACTTTTTGGTCGGACAAAAATTGTGCCGACGGTATCCAAAAAACGTTCACAATTCCGCTCATTATTCGCTCATTAGCATCGAGTGGGGGCGGGTTCATTGTGTGTGCAGGCGGGCCATCCTAGAGTTGAGTGACATGATGATAGACCAATCCTACAGTTCAGTGACCTGACGGTTGACCAATCGGTGCATGAGTGGGCGGGCCTTATCATTCTGAACTGAGGTGAGTGTCAGCCATCTTGATTCATAAGTTTATTTTTTCCCACTTTCTGCGTGTTTCTTTTCAAATCTAGATTTACAGCAAAAAAAAAGTTGCTCTTAAAACACAAAGGGGGAGAAATTGGGTGAGTAGCGCCACCTGTTAGCGCCTAAAGTGGCAGGCAGTGGCTGCAGCGCCACTGGCTGCGCCTCCCGCGATATTCAGGAGGGGCGCTAATGGTGGCATTAGCCTGTTGCGCTGTGCCGCCACCGATGACATCATCGGTGTGCGCAGCGCCCCATTCGCGCCCCGTTCGCGATATTTGGTAGCGAACGCCACAGTTGCGCCGTTCGCTACCCACGCCCAGTTCACGGGGCCTTACTGTGCCGGCAGCGGCGCAAGTTAAGGTGGAGGTGCGGGGCGGCCACTTTTTCGGCGGCCGCCTGCCAGCACCTCTGTCCCCGGCCTCCTAACCCCCCCCGCGCGGCATTGCCGGCTGTTTCCCGAGAGCCCAGCACTTCTCCTTGGTGCTGAGCTCATTTGCTGGCACCCAGGGGGAGGAAGGCCTGCAGTACCGCAGCGTGCCGTGCCGCAGCGTGTGGCACTGTGGCACGTTGCACTGCGATAATCAGTTTCAGCGCACTAAGGGGGACGCGGAGCGCCTCGAGCCTCGCCCCGTGTCCCTCGAGGGGCACTGAAACTGAATTTCTGGCGATCGGTATTACTCCGATCGCTGCGCTAAATCCTGTGCTCAGGCGACTTTTGCGCCACTTTGGCGCCCCAACCCAATTTCTAGGCCAAATTGTTTTTAAAAAAAGTTAATTAATTTGTAAATTTTTTCTCTAACCTCTATAATATTCCTACCTTTCACCATTTTTGCAGGCCTGGAAGCCTGGCCTCTGTTGCCCAGCCATGCCCGAGCTAGGCACCGCCTCTCCCGCTGGGCCCGCCCCGCGATCGCCGCCATCTTTGTAAAGGCTGGCAGCGCGTGACTGGGCTGAGCGTAGCCATCGCCGCCATTTTGGTAAAGGCTGGCGGGGCGGGTGGGAGCCCAGCGGGAGGTAGTTGTGGTCACCGTGGGGCTCAGCCTCAGCTGATTGGGCGCTCATCAGGGGTCGGCCCGCAACACATCGACCGGAGGAGCAGCGACTCTCTCTCTCCTTCCCCGCACGGCGCGCAGGCACAGCCGCAATCAGCGGTCTTGAAGCCGCGGCTCGGGAGGGCATGGGGCAGGGCTCGGGGGGGCGGGCTGACCGGGGCGCTGCACTCGGCTGGGCCATGTCAGTGCGTGAGGCGGCACGGAGCTCCGCGGAGCCATCGCCGGCACAGGGGAGAGGGTCTGCTGGCTCCCCCCTCCCTTTCTCCCCCCCTCCCTTTCTCCTCGCCTCCCCCCTCCCCCCTCCTTCCCCCCCACACCCTTCCCACCCCCCCTTTCCCCCCTCCGACACCCCCCCTCCCCCCCTTCCCCCCCTCCTCCTCCCCCCTTTCACCCCCACTCCCCTCACCCCTTCCCCCCTCCCTCCCCTCCCCCCTTCCCCACTGCCTCCCCTCCCCCCTTCCCCCCTCCCCCCTGCCCCCCTCCTTCCCTTCCCTCCCTTCCCCCTTCCCCCCTCCCCTTCCTCCCCCCTCCCCCTCCCCTTCCTCCCCCTTCTCCCCTCCCCCTCCCCCTCTCCCTCCCCCTCTCCCCCTCCCCCCTCCTCCCCGTCACTCTCTCTCTTCCCCCCAGTCGCTCTCTCTATTCCCCCCAATCACTCTCTCTCTTCCCCCCAGTCTTTCTCTCTCTTCCTCCCAGTCGCTCTCTCTCTTCCCCCCAGTCGCTCTCTCTCTTCTCCCCAGTCGCTCTCTCTCTTCCCCCCAGTCGCTCTCTCTCTTCCCCCCAGTCGCTCTCTCTTCCAACAACAACATGCCCTCGAAAAAGCCTCGGCACTGCCGGGCACTCCAGCTAGTATAAAATAAATGAGTTAACGGCTCCACTAAAGTAACAGAGAGAAAATTCAGACAATCATGTATTTTTAAAAATTAATTTTTGGGTTATGGGCGTCGCTGGCAAGACCAGCATTTATTGCCCATCCCGAGTTGCCCTGGGCAGGTGGTAGTGGGCTGTCTTCTTGAAGCGCTGGTAGCAGTTTGTTACAACTGAGTGGCTTGCTGGGCCACTTCAGAGGGCAGTTAAGAGTCAACCATGTTGTTCTGGGACTGGAGTCATGTATAGGCCAGACCAGGTAAGGACATTAGTGAATTAGTTGGGTTTTTACGGCAATCTGACAGCTTCATGGTAACTTTCCCAGCTTTATAGTTCCATAGTTTTTAAAAACTGAATTCAAATTCTCAAACTGCCATTCATGGGTGATGTCATTACAAACACTTATTCCCTTACTCAAGCACTTTATATTTCAGAAAACAAGCAATGCCTTCTCTTCAGACACTTCAATGTCATCCTGATTATATCTTGGAAAGCCTGACAATGCATTCCTTTTATGACACTTTGTAGGGGGTGGTGTGGGGTGTCGCGTGCGCCCAGTCAGTTATGCCTCTGGCTGTTTATGAGCAGTTCGAATCGCTCCCATGCCCCTGGGTTCTAGACACCGGACTTAGGTACAGGGCGGCGATACAGAAAAGACTCAAGTAGACAGATGGTTGGATGTAAGCAAAACCAAGATTTTTATTGAAGAAGAAATTAACACAATCTGATGAAAAAGTTACTAGTATACACTTTTACAGGCAAATTAACACAATAACTATATACTTATACAGGGAATGGGGAACACACGGCACATCGAGGGAAAACAAACTATCTTAACAATCCCCTTATCCTTATCCCACCCCCTATACTTAACTAGATTAAGCTATGAGGGGTCAGAATTTCATGCTCACCAATCCAAAAGATCTGCTGAATTCAAAACAGCGGTGGGGTTTGAGGTTCGCTCTTTGTGTTCTCTGGAGCCTGCCGTTGTCACATGGCCTCGGGGTGCTGCAAGGGCATTGTCCAGGTACAAGTACCCCAAAGTTAAAGTCTCTGCTTGGGCACTTTACCTCGCAGGGATGATGGATCCTCTTCCTCGGCCGGCAGCTGGAGTTTGCATGAAGATAGTCACAGGTCAGCTGGACTGAAGGCCCGATCATTCAAAGCTCTTCTTCAATCGTCTTTCCCTTCGTCTTCTTCACCACCTCGCCTCGTCACGTCCTGCCTCGCCTGGCCTGGTTTGTCCGTGTCCGTCTGGCATGATGCTGGGTGTCCCTGATGGAATGGGGAAGGCACGGGCAGTGGCCGGGCGGTAAGCGCAGGACGGGGGAAGAGCAGTAGCCACGAGGGTGAGGGGCCAGAGCTGGAGCAAAGGCTGAGAGCAGAGAGCAGAGAGAGAAGGTTGCCGGTGGGCCCACAATTATGCTCCTTTGGATGGCCCTTATCTGCGCGCCAAATCAGGTTAGTTCTTTGTCCCAAACTTGGCGGGGCTATTTTAAATAACGGTAGCAATCTACTCTAACTGTTTTTAGATGGCCGGTAATCGCATCTACTGGCCGGATAATTGACTTGTTTTGTTATTAATACATCTTAATGGGCCTGTCCAGCCTCGATGGCTTCCTTAAGCTGTTCCTGATTATTTATGCAAACTGCTTGATGGCCTTAACTATAGGCCTAACTGGGTTTGATCTGTCTCTGATTTGGCCTAATACATAATTCAAAGTCCTGTTTGGTTTTCAAAATGCAAAGTCTCTCTCTTCACAGAAACTGCAGCTTTGGTTTCGATTTCTCCACGAGCTGCCTGTGCCGCAGAGCCCAAGTTTTAAAAATCTCACAGGCTTTCTGCCACGAGGCGCGGACGCCATTTTGGGTACTCCTTTTTTCATTAAAATGTCCATGCAGCATCCCTTTTCTTATTAATAACCTTTGGAGAAATGTAGACATTTTGCAAATCTTACACTTCCCCCTGTGATACTAAAGCTTGCTTGAAGTATCATACTTTTACAAAGTGAGTAAAGATTTCTGACCCTCCATAGTCAACCTTCCCCTGTAATTACCTATCTAATATATACACGACACATGCACTTCCCATTCCGCGAAAATGTAGCATACATCAGCATACAGAGAGTAAAATTACAGACTTTACACACATCCAAGCACGGAGAGGTCCAACACCCCTGCACCACTTGGTACACATACATCTTTATTAACTGCATCGCAAAAAAACAACAGAAAAATGTTTATTAAAAATAACAAAACACAAAAAAACAATCTTTCATCAAAATACAAGGAAAAAGACTTAAACATGCATATCTGCCTCCACCTTTACATAATGTTCCTTCCAGATCTTCTGGTTACGGAATTCTAACAACTGACCTTTTCCTTTACATTGAATGCAAACTAGATACAACACTATCCCTAACTGGCAAACCACGAGAATGTGGGAAGACAGTCTGATCCACGAAGGGACCTCTATGTTATTGAAAATGTCCCACCAGGGTGGAATCACAATATCCAATATCCTAGTCCCTATCTCTACAGTTTTCTGCTCTAGAGTGTAAAAATGTGTCTGCGAAACCATGATGGCTTTGAGTATTTTGGTAAGGTGTTCAGGGAGGGGGGGAATTTCGTAGCCAAAGTGGGCTACGTACTTTTGCAAATCCGTAAAATTCTCCTTCACAGTGAGGTGAACAGTGGAGGGTTCAGGAATGGGGACAATTCGCTCCTGGGCCACTTGAACTTCTACCTCGGGTTTATAACAGAAGCTGCTGTCACTGACCGGACACCAGTTATGCTGTCCATGCTGGTAGTGGGGCGTGCTGGTGGTGACACAATATGTCCCACCTCCTATATATGCTACCTGCGGGGGAACATGGCCTTGTGCCATTGCCTCCATGGTTCAATTTATAGGTTTTGCGCCAGCAGCTCTGAACGCACACTGCGGTTTCGAATAGGCATTCACGTGCTGGGGACACAGGATTATGTGTGCTCCCCGGCTCCAGCACCCTGAGAGGTCAGTACCTGTCATAGCGTGCTCCCACTTTATGACGTAAGGCGGGACCGCTGTGAAACGAATGTGTGCGCCCCCTTGAATGACTCCAATGTTCTCAACCCTGTATACCGGCGCGGGTCGGGCTGTTCTACCCATGACCGGCATCCTAACTACTACTCCCATGATTGTGTGGTTGGATCGTCCACAATCCATGGGGACTGGATAGGCTTCGTAGGCTAGCCGGTGCTGGCACGGGCTTAGTGCATTCTCCAAAGGGCGGAGGGCTGCGAGGTGCTTGTTGCTAATCCAGGAGGGGACCAAACCCTGTTTTAAATCCTCCAGATTACTGCGGCCCTCGGCCATTAACCACGCCCCGTATAACACGCACACCTCATTCTGCGCAGCCTGACCAGAAGCATTTCTGTCCTCCCTTATCAGAGCATTTACCGTCTTGGCGTGCTTTTCCAACTCCGCTATGATTTCCTTTAAATTGACCGTCTTGGCCTGGTCCTCATGAAACTCTGAGCCCACTACCTTGTTCTCATCCAGTAATATCTTCTTTAACTGTGTTTTTAAACCGTTTATCTGGGTCTGCAGCTCTATGTCATCTAAACCATTGATGACGGAGGACCCAGCATTAAACGCAGTAAAAACATCATTCCATACTCCCCTTCTTTGCCTCCCTGCATTACCCAGAAACTCTCAGTGTGTGGTGTAGAGTTCGGTTTTGTCCACGTGGGCGAAATCGAACTCGTAAAACTTCTTGAACATGTCCTTTAATAGGGCCTGGTACAGCTGCTCTGTTTCTTTTGGGCACCACTCCGGCAAATGTACCTCGGTGAGATTTAAAATCACGGAGGCTACTGCATAGTGTACCCCCTGGTACAGCATCTGATCGGTGGGGACTAGTACCAACCCATTCCCTGGTTCCTTGGTGGTGGTGGGGAAACCTTCCCTGGGTAACCTCGCCGCCTGCGCCATGGGCGGGGCACAAGCTCAGTGGCATTGACTGGGATCCGGGAGTGTGGGACTGCACACGCCTTCAGGCTGGTATCCCACTTCATCCCGTCCCAGGCATCTTGCCACTGCCGGTGGAAAAAGATGGATATGCCTGCCTCTGACCCCCACATACAGATATAAATCCTTGATCTGGTTCCCACCACTTGTCCCAGCACACACGCAATCCTCCATGAGTCCCTGTGATCGTCCGGTGGGTGTTGTTCCCCAACTGTTCCCACTCGACTTCGGGGTTCCTCATGTCATTGCTCAGCTTCCTGAGCCACCACCATCTATCCAGTGGAATGTGTCCTTTACACGTCAAACGTATTCGCTTTCCAACGGTGACGCTGACCCTCGTGGTAATGACCTGTACCCTGGGGCACAGGAGTGAGGTCTCCCCGTACGTGAATCCGGTTTGGCTGGAGTACTGAGACGAATTGGATCCCAGCCATCCTGGCCACCTTCCCTCGTGGAAGTAGACAGTGGTCTCCTCCGCATCCCGTTCACCGCTCCCATCGATCGCTGTGGGCGCCTTGTCTCCCGAGTACCCGTAGATGTGGGAGTCCTGGACGTCGCCCCGTCTTTCGACGCTCATCCCAATCAGGGTGAATAGGATCACGATCCCCTTCATCCTGAAAATCTTTCTGCAAAAGATACAAAAACATGCAGCCAGGTCCCCAAGAGATTCTCTGGCTTGGTGAAGCATGGTCGGGTTCCGCGATCTCGACCCCAAATATACACTCTCTTAGCAGACTGCTTACTTAAAACTACCCATCACCTTATTTAACTTAAACTAAAACACCCAAGCTTAAGCTAAAAAATTAAACTTAACAGTAAACACTAACCAAAACGTAAACTAAAAATATATACATCCGCCGCCCATCTCCGGGCAGCCAGGCTAATCCCTGGTCGGACTGCAGCTCACCGTCACCCCCGGTGTGACTGCACCATCCTTCCCTGTTGGTCCCTCGCAGCCCGTGGCTGCTGGCTGAGGACCTCTGTCCTTGGACCCTTCCCTAGCTCGAGGGGCGGCCCTTGGTAACTGGAGGGTGGGTGACCATGGCTTTCTCAGCTGGGGCGTCCGTGGGGACCTTCTGGAGGCTTTGGCGGGTGGGGCTTTCTTGGCCGCTGGGCCTTTAACCCGAACCGCTGCTCCCCCAGGCTTGACCCCTCCCGAACCTGGGCTGGGGGCAGGTAACTTTTTGCAGCCTGCTGCTGCGAGCTGAGAGTCTCCGCCCCCAGGTCCCATGGCTGGGTCCGGGGTGGGGTTTTCGACCTCAGGTCCCTCCCTCTCTATACTTGGGTTAGGGGTGGGGTTTTCGCCCTCAGGTCCCTCCCCCTCATCTGGATCCCAGAAGAGTGGGGGAGTGTCCCAATCGATGGGCGGGATGGCCCCTCCCTTTAAGCAAGCCACAGCGCCTGCCTGTGCAGTCTGTGAACTCGCTCCTGTTGCAGGCTGAGGATCTTTATCCTCAGACCTTTTCCCAACTGGCTGTTTTCCCCTTTCAGGCGTAAACAGCTTACACTGGTTAATATAACCAGCAGCCTGTTTTTAAACCTCGTCCGCTGCCCCGAACGGGCCTTCTAGGGACTCCCCGTTCTCTTCCCTTACCGGGATGGGGCCTCACAGACGGGATCCTGGGCCTGGACCTGCTTTAGGTCCGGGGCCAAAGCTACCCCCTGTGTGCCTCCCTTGTCCCGGACTGCGGCTAACAGGCCTGCTCTACAGGGATCCCAGAACTCTCCTTCCCTAGCCCTCTGCTCGGCCACCTCGTGGGTCCCTTGGTTTTCCTCCCACTTGCTAGGGAGGGATCCCAAATCTATGGCTAAAGGTTTGGCCATTTCCCTAGGCTGCTCGTTCCCTGTAGATCCCATTAGGCTAAATGGGACCTTGTTGGACCTGGGTGGATTGGTCGGGTCTTCCGAATGGACCACCGTGCTGGAAGCTCCAGTGTCCACCAAATATCTCCCCTGCACCATCTCCACCCGCATATTAACACAGGGCCTGTTCCCCTTGTTGCTTTGAAAGGGACACAGGTTGACAGGCTGCGCTGGTTCTAGTCAGGGCTGTGGGTTGGATGGGGCTGACGGGGTCAGAGCACCGGGAGCGGCTGCTACTCTCCCTTGGCCAGTCAATATGGACCTCATCGCGTCCAAAAATGACTCGACCTCTGCGGAAGGGATCCCTGCCCCCGCCTTTTGGGCTGGGGCTGTGGGATGCTTTCCCTTGTTATCTTTCCAAGGGTTTTTGCACTCCTTCCACCAGTGACCATCCTTCCCACACCTGTAACAATTGGTCTTAGTGTTGCGGGGGTTACTCCCTTCCTGGTGCCACTCTTTCCTACCCGGTCCAGGTTTTACCTCATGCACCTTTCCTTTGGGTGGATGTGCATCGGCTCCGCTACAGTTTTTGTAAGCCAGAGTGAGTTGCCTAATTACTGTAAGTTCAGTGGTCTGGGGATTTTTGGGATCGAACCAGGCTTCTGCCTTGGCCCGGACCTGTGGCAAGCTGTTCGCCACCAGGCAACGGAGCCAATGCGTCAGGGAATCCCCGTTCAGGAACACCCGGTCCAGCGTCCCGTGACAGGCCCTCTGGTACACCGGCCACAGCCGGTCCGCAAAAGCTGCGGGTTTTCCCCTGAGAGCTGGTTCGTCTTCTCCACACGGGAGAAAGGACTTCCCTCATTCATTCCCATGGCCTCCAGAACCGCATCTCTAAGCTCCTCATATCCACACTGCCCCCTTTTGCACTCGTCAGAGAGGGATTGGAGGAGACTACTCTCCAGGGAGAATAGCAGCATTTTGGCCTTCTCAGCGTCATCGCAGTCGTTGACGTTGGCTGTTTGCTCTACTTCCCTGAAGTGGATCGAGGGGTCTCCCTTTTCGGAGAGCCTCGGGAGATGGTTGACCATGGCCCTAAGCTGTTGGGTGTAAAAGGGTAATACGAACTGGTTTTGGAGGGGTCCCTCATTGTCGCCATTGGCGGGTGGGCCGACCCTCCGATGCCGTGCTGGGCACATCGGTCTCGGCTCCGACCTCTCGGGCGGGGGTTGCTCTACCTCCGCCTCCACCTCTGGCTCCACTCCGGGCTCCACCCAGGGTTCCACGCCCCCTTGCTGCCAAACCTCGCTGAAACCTGGCACTATGGGAGGTGGTCGTGAGGTCTCCTCTCTCTCAATCGGGTTGTCCCTAGACACTACCGGTGACGTTGGAACTGTCCTCCCCTCATTCCCCATAAAATCCGCTTGGCCTGCCTTTGGGCTTATGAGACATACCATGCCTTTTGCCTTCCGGAGGGCCCGGCTCAGATTTTCTATCCTCTCTTTACAGGGGCCGTGGTCTGCCTCCTCAAACCCCTGTTCGCTCGCTAGCTTATACGCTGCCTTTACCTCCTGTACTTTCTCTTCCTGTTCCCTAATCTGCCTTGCCAAGCGGGTGTTCTTCTCCCACAACATTAACTCATTTCCCTTGGCCTCGGTGACTTGGCACCATTGGTATTCCAACTGGGCCTTGTGTTCTCCCACTATATGCACTCTCTCCTGATTCAGAGCCTGCAAACCTACTAACAACTTTTCCCCTGCAAGAGCCTTATCCTGGATTTCCAGGGCTGACTCCCTTAACTCGACTGCCTGTGCTGCAACGAGCCTGTCCAAAAGCTGGACCTGCTTTTTAAAACACATCAGCCAAACTGCCTTCTCTAAGGACTTCTTGTGTTCCTTTCTGTCTGTCCACTTAGCTGCTGCATCTACCGGACGCCCAGCCTTTAACAGAGTGCTGATCCACTTCTCAGTGATATTCACCTTGCTAAACACATAATCAGAAATCCTTTCCTCCATCATGGTTCGCTCATCTGAGCCATTGTCTACTGCATCGCAACCTTGTTGCCGGTGTCCTGCTGCGGTCGTCATTTCTGTAGGGGGTGGTGTGGGGTGGCGCGTGTGCCCAGTCAGTTATGCCTCTGACTGTTTATGAGCGGTTCGAATCGCTCCCATGCCCCTGGGTTCCAGACACCGGACTTAGGTACAGGGCGGCAATACAGAAAAGACTCGAGTAGACAGGTGGTTGGATATAAGCAAAACCAAGATTTTTATTGAAGAAGAAATTAACACAATCTGATGAAAAAGTTACTAGTATACACTTTTACAGGCAAAATAACACAATAACTATACTTATACAGGGAATGGGGAACACACGGCACATCGAGGGAAAACAAACTATCTTAACAATCCCCTTATCCTTATCCCACCCCCTATACCTAACTAGATTAAGCAATGAGGGGTCAGAATTTCATACTCACCAATCCAAAAGATCTGCTGAATTCAAAACAGCGGTGGGGTTTGGGGTTCGCTCTTTATGCTCTCTGGAGCCTGCCGTCATCACGTGGCCTCGGGGTGCTGCAAGGGCATTGTCCAGGTACAAGTACCCCAAAGTTAAAGTCTCTGCTTGGGTACTTTACCTCTCAGGGATGATGGATCCTCTTCCTCGGCCAGCAGTTGGAGTTTGCATGAAGATAGTCGCCGGTCAGCTGGACTGAAGGCCCGATCATTCGAAGCTCTTCTTCAATCGTCTTTCCATTCATCTTCTTCACCACCTCGCCTTGTCGTGTCCCGCCTGGCCTGGCCTGGTTTGTCCATGTTTGCCTGGCATGATGCCGGGTGTCCCTGATGGAATGAGGAAGGCACGGGCAGTGGCCGGGCGGTAAGCGCGGGACGGGGGAAGAGCAGAAGCCACGAGGGCAAGGGGCCAGAGCCGGAGCAAAGGCTGAGAGCAGAGAGCAGAGAGAGAAGGTTGCCGGTGGGCCCACAATTATACTCCTTTGGATGGCTCTTATCTGCGCGCCAAATCAGGTTAGTTCTTTGTCCCAATCTTGGCGGGCTATTTTAAATAACAGTAGCAATCTACTCTAACTGTTTTTAGATGGCCGGTAATCGCATCTACTGGCCAGATAATTGACTTGTTTTGTTATTAATACATCTTAATGGGCCTGTCCAGCCTCGATGGCTTCCTTAAGCTGTTCCCGATTATTTATGCAAACTGCTTGATGGCCTTAACTATAGGCCTAACTGGGTTTGATCTGTCTCCGATTTGGTCTAATACATAATTCAAAGTCCTGTTTGGTTTTCAAAATGCAAAGTCTCTCTCTTCACAGAAACTGCAGCTTTGGTTTCGATTTCTCCACGAGCTGCCTGTGCCGCAGAGCCCAAGTTTTAAAAATCTCACAGGCTTTCTGCCACGAGGCGCGGACGCCATTTTGGGTACCCTTTTTTTCATTAAAATGCAGGGTCCCTTTTCTTATTAATAACCTTTGGGGAAATGTAGAAATTTTGCAAATGTTACACACTTCCAGAAAAACCTGTTGCTTTGAGATACAAAGTAGTTCGACTGTTAAACTTTTAACTTTCACTTTTAACAGTCCACAACTGAAAACAGCAAAAGCATGCATAAACCAACAAGATTAAAATCTCCAAAGAACTTTAGAAGTAAATCTCAGTTCATCTCCAATTGGTACACATACACCAACTTCTAGGCATAATTTACATATTACTTAGCCACATATGATGCATGGGAAGGGTAAGATTTGCAAAGACATTAACCCAATAGCTGCCTAAGGCAGCCATTAGAATTTTTGTATCAATATGAAGCAGCATTAAGTCTGAAAGTATCGGTATAACTACACTAAGGTCACAAAGTGTGGGCTTTGCACTGGGTAGAATGTAACTCCAACTCTGTGTGACAGACATTTTAAAGTATCCAGATATTGGCCCAGAAATTCGTGTCGGGGGCTTTCCGCGGGTGCAAGCCCCCGACCTACACTTACCTAGCGTGCCGGCAGTTGAAGCCTGGGCCTGCGTGGATTTCCTGTCTGTGGCCCGGTTCAGCTCCCGGCGTGCTGTGCTTGCGTGATCCAGCAGCGTACTTAGTGCGATGCGTCGGCTGGGATCATGTGAGCACTGGGCAACCAATCGGAGGATGCAAAAGTTCATTCATGAGTTTGTCAGTAAGAACTGTCAAACTCATGAAAACTCCGGGCGCCCAAAACAGTACTTAAACTTGAAATTAAATTTTTTTTAAATCACACTATTTAAATGAACTATAAATAACTTTAAATAACTATTTTAAACAATAACTTAAATTTTTGAAAAAAATAATTTTATAAAAAATCAGGGCTAAAAATACACTTACCTTACTGTAAAGTCTTTAAAAATAATAAACCTGTGGAAAAAAAAATTCTAATTTTAATTAATAGACCACTTACCTTTTAAAATTAAGTCCTTACGTCTGCTTTTTTAAAGTGTAAAAAGTGGAGGCCTTCACGCACGGGCAAACCTGGAAAAAAAGGAAGTTCAACGCGCACGCGCAGACTCCTGCGTGCACGCGTTCGACCTCTGAACCCCTTGGTTCAGAGGATCGGAAATGCCGGTTTCCCGCTGTGCATGCAGAAAACCGGCAATTCCATCGGTCCCACGCGTGACTACACGGTGCTTCCTCGCGCGTTGGGACACTAATTTCTGGGCCGTTGTGTTTTATTTCCTTAGAACTATTACCGATTTATTTTGGACTCACTCTAATGTTAGGATAGAACCAGCACTGCCACACAGTCTCTCAGAACATCAAAAACTTGGAAGAGAAACTCTGCATTTACATCCAGCCATACATGCTCAGGCCTCCTTTGACACTGAGCTCCATATGAAACAAGGAAGTGCAGTTGGCAGCACCACCAATGCTTCACACTCTACAGATGTGCATTCAAACCACCACTTAGAAGGACGAGGTCAGCATGTGCAGGGGAACACCATCACCTCCAAGTTCCTCTCCAAGTCACACATCATCCCAACCAATATCTCTATTCTTTCATTGTCGCTGAGTCAAAATCCCTAAATTCCGTACCTAACAGCATTGTGGGAGCACAGACTGCAGCGGTTCAAGAAGAAGGTTCACCACCATTAATAAAAGGGCAACTGGGAATGGGCAATAAATGACGCCCATATCCTGAGAATGATTAATAAAAACAGATGCCAATCTCAAATGGCTACCTAAATAAAGAATCGCAAACAATAGAAGCAAAATCATGGGCCAGTGCACACAGAGCCTAAGAACCCCATCCTAAGAATAGACGCTAGGGCAGATTTTATGAATTTGCAACATCTATCCTCATGTTTATATTGCATACTATTGATAAATAATATTGTAGATTTTGCAATTATCAAGGTGAAAGGTGTTAACGCTGAGAACAATAACACCCATTTCAGGTACTTGAGCCCTGATTTTAACCTGGGGCTGGAGTGTGGGGTGCGGGGGCCGGAGTGGGAGGGAGGTGCCCACAATGGTGCAATCGCGAGGTCTGGGCAGTTTCTGCTGCTGGACCGTTTCTGCTCCCGGGCCGTTTCTCCTTCCGAGCCTCAATTAAATGCCCTAACACTGACTCCCGCTCTAAGCCAGCAAGGATGAGGTGCAGGCCGGCGAGCAGGAGCCCGAAATCGCACAGTTGCAGTCCACCAGGGAACCAAGATAAAGGTCCCCAACAAGGTAAGCGAGGAGGGGGGAGGGAAATGCTGAATGAACACAGTCGAGGGAGGGCTTCAGACTGGGGCTGAGGGGGCCCAAGGTTTCCTTGTGTGGCCCGGAGGAGCTGGCCCCTAATAAAGGTACAAAACCAGAGGCTGGCTGCTTTTAGAAAACACTTTGCACGGAGATTGTTGGATATCAACTGGGAGATAGCATGATCAACAATTAAAGAACTGAGAACTGGCTCCGTTCAGCAGGAAAGTGTACAGTGAGAAAATTGAGATAGGTAGGGCTTGTGTGTATTATAGAATCTTACAGACCAGAAGGAGGCCATTCAGCCCATCATGCCTGCGCAGGCTCTTTGAAAGAACTATCCATTAGTCCCACCACCCCACTCTTTCCCTATAGAACTGCAAATCTTTCCTTTTCAAGTATATATCAAATTCTCTTTTAAAAGTTACAATTGAATCTGCTTCCACCACCCTTCATGGCTGTAGATTGGTAACCATGGAAGATGACAAAATGTGTTGCAGCTAGGAAAAGACTGTGTGGGAGGTCAAATCTGGGAGAGCGGCACAGTGTATGGGAAGACCTGAATGGAAGAGAAACTGGCAGAAGCAGGATGAGTGAATTGACGATGCCTAAAAGCATCTATATGACCAACCAACACTTGTAATTTCTCGACTTTTCGACTTTTCTGTCTCCATCTCTGGGGATAGCTTATTGATAAACATTCACTACAAGCCCATTGACTCCCACAGCTACCTGGACTACACTTCCTCCCACCCCGCCTCCTGTAAGGACTCTATTCCATTCTCCCAGTTTCTCCGTCTCCGCTGCATCTGCTCTGACGGTGCCATCTTCTATACCAGTGCTTCCGACATGTCTTCCTATTTCCTCAACCGAGGATTCCCCTCTACAGTGGTTGACACGGCCCTCGACCGTGTCCGTTCTATCTCCCGCACTTCTGCCCTCACCCCTGCCCCTCCCTCCCAGAACCACGATAGAGATCCCCTTGTCCTCACCTTTCACCTCACCAGCCTTCACATTCAACGGATCATCCTCTGCCATTTCTGCCACCTCCAGCGTGATCCCACCACCAAATGCATCTTCCCCTCACCTCCCCTTTCAGCATTCCGTAGGGACCGCCCCCTCCGCGACACCCTAGTCCACTCCTCTATCACCCCCAACACCCCTTCCCTTTCGCCCGGCACCTTCCTGTGCAAGCGCAGGAGATGCAACACATGTTCTTATACCTCCTCCCTTCCCATTGTCCAGGGCCCCAAACACCCCTTCCAGATGAAACAACAATTTACTTGTACTTCTTGCAATTCAGTATACTGTATTCGCTGCTCACGATGTGGTCTCCTCTCCAGTGGGGAGATTAAATGTAGATTGGGTGACCGCTTTGCGGAACACCTCCATTCAGTCCGTAAGGGTGACCCCGAGCTTCTGGTTGCCTGTCACTTTAATTCACCGCTCCACTCCCACTCAGACCTCACCATCCTCGGCCTCTTGCATTGTTCCATGAAAGCTCAGTGTAAGCTCAAGGAACAGCACCTCATCTTTCGATTAGGCACTTTACAGCCTTCTGGACTCAACATAGAGTTCAACAATTTCAGATCATAACCTGGCCCCTATCACATATATATTTTTTATCCACACTTTTTGTTTGCGCCTTCTGTTCTTCTCTCCCACATGGCAGCTGTCTTTCATCCTGTCAGCGCAATTTACACTTCATCTAGAGCCATCCTTTGTTTCTTAACCTGTCCCATTACCATCTCCTTTTGCCTTGAATATCTCTTAATGGCCCAGTAATTCCGTTCCAAACGCGTGAGTACGGTTGGGGTACTCACACGTCTGGCCGGAGGAAATGCCGGTTTTCAGCATGCACAGCGCATGCGGAGAAAACCGGCATTTCCTGTCCTCTGAACGAAGGGGTTCAGAGGCACAGCGCGTGCGACTGCACAGGCAGCGCGTGTGCAGTGAACTTCGTCAATTTCATTCATGGATTCAGTGAGGTTAAGTCCTTACAACTTACACATGAAAAAAGCATGTGTAAAGTTGCTCCAGAGGCTGCGGAGGAATTACTGGGCCAATAAAATGAAAAATTGAACAATTGCACGATTTGCCCCCTCGCATCTGCGACTGAGGGTCCAAGGAGGTGCATTGCGCAAGAGGTCATCGTCGTACGTATCCTCACACTGTTCCCTTTCGGGAACTGTATGAAGTGGTGGAAGGATTTCTGGCCACGTTTTAAAGTTTAATTTTTTTTTTTTTAAACGGGTTTTCAGTACTGTAGGTAGAAGGAGCAATTGTGGCTGTGTGAATTGAATTTGCTGTGTTTATTAAATGTGAAAGTGACTGTTCTAAAATGAGTAATGTAACATTTCCAACATTTTTAAGAAAGAAACTGTTCATCAGTAATATATTCTTTTAAGTAATTATGTATGTCCGTATATATTCCTTTACGTATATGTATATATTCCTTTACTTATGTGTATGAATGTATGTTACTTAAAAGAATATATTACTGATGAAAAGTTTCTTTCTTAAAAATGTTGGAGTCATTTTCACATTTAATAAACACAGCAAATTCAATTCACATAGCCACAATTGCTCCTTCTACCTACAGTACTGAAAACCCGTTTTAAAAAACAAAAATAAACTTTAAAACTTACCTCAGCATTTCTTAAAATAACTTTCCTCCCTTTCCCAAACAAAAATATTGCCTTTCAGAAGCTCCACGATAAAATATATCTTCCTCCGCAGCCTCTGGAGCAACTGTACTCATGCTTTTTTCATGTGTAAGTTGTAAGGACTTAACCTCACTGAAAGCATGAATGAAACCGGCGAATTTTACTGCGCACGCACTGCCTGTGCAGTCGCACGCGTTCTGCCTCTGAACCCCTTCGTTCAGAGGACAGGAAATGCCGGTTTTCCCCGCATGCGCTGTGCATGCTGAAAACCGGCATTTCCTCTGGCCAGACGCGTGAGTACCCCGACCGTACTCACGCGTTTGGAACGGAATTACTGGGCCAATAAAATGAAAAATTGAACAATTGCACGATTTGCCCCCTCGCATCTGCGACTGAGGGTCCAAGGAGGTGCATTGCGCAAGAGGTCATCGTCATACGTATCCTCACACTGTTCCCTTTCGGGAACTGTATGAAGTGGTGGAAGGATTTCTGGCCACGTTAACGCTCCTTCCTTGACCATAACCATCTTCATACCAGCCATTAGGGTGGTTAGTCCTATGGCGTGAGGGTTTTACGGGCTCCCACAACCCATCTGAGGGGGGGGGCCACCCACACCCGCGGACGCAAGTATCCCGCTGGATGTCCACCCAGAATTTATAGTTGGAGCTCCGACTCCACTTGCCGGGACTGTCTGGAGCGGGGCTCGAAACCCTACTCCTTCTGGCCCAGCGGCGGGGATGCTTACCGCTACGCAAAAGGCCCACTCCGCGCAAAAGGTGACACCCATACGTTTCCTGCGCCTTTTCCCTCCCCGTGACTGGAGCCCTATGCTGCCACTTGAAAGACCAAGCTATCATCGGTCCTTTTTGCGGCGCCTTGGACTTCTCATTGCCAATGATGAGCAGGCGCTGTGCCTCCACCTCGTTGAGATTGCTGAGGTCATCATCAGTTCAATTGTGAGTTCTTTTAATGCCGTGAATTGTGCTCATTCCAGCCATTTCACGTTGCTAATCTGAGTGGGCCTTTGGCGTAGTGGTAGCATCCCCGCCGCTGGGCCACACGGCGTAGGGTTTCTAACCCCGCTCCAGACAGTCCCGGCAAGTGGAGTCGGAGCTCCGGCTCTAAATTCTGGGTAGACATCCAGTGGGATATTTGCGTCCGTGGGTGTGGGTGGCACCCCCCCTCGTATAGGTTGTGGGAGCCCGTAAAACCCTCCCGCCAAAGGACTAACCACCCTAATGGCTGGTACAAAGATGGTTACGGTCACGGAAGAAGCGTTAATCACGGCCAGAAATCCTTCCACCACTTCATACAGTTCCCCAAAGGGAACAGTGTGAAGACACGTACGACGACGGCGTTGCTAATTAAATAAATGGAATGAAAAAAATGCTTTCAGGGCTTTTAAAAGTCTTTAAATCGCTTTAATTCTGTTTAAAACTACTTCAGATTCTTCAAAATAATGTAAACGTTTTTAAAAGTTTATAAAAGTTACCAAAACCTTCTTAAAAATACCAAAAACCTATTTAAAATGCTGCTGTACATGTAAAAATGCTTTGCAGCTTGTGAGAAACATTGGGGGGTGTGTCCTTTTAAAATGAGACCTCAAGGGGCGTGTCTCACTCGCGCTGGCTGCACTCCTGGGCGGCGTGACATCAGACGCTGCCCGGGAGTCAACATTTTAAAACAGGAATTCCAGGCGTCCCTGAAGCTCAACGGCCGGCGCGTCGGGTAAGTGCAGATCGGGGGCTTGCACGCGCGGCAAGCCCCCGACCCGAATTTCTGCCCCAATGTCTCTTAACCTCTCCTGCCTTCTATCCTATCACAGACCTTCCCTTTTGTTCTTTCATCCCCTCCCCCATTTCCCAGCCCCTACACTTGCTTAAAAATCTGTTCCATTTCCTGCTTTTATCCAGTTCTGATGAAAGGTCATCGACCTGAAGCGTTAACTCTGTTTCTCTCTTCACAGATGCTGCCTGACCTGCTGAGTATCTCCAGCATGTTCTGTTTTTATTTCTTGTAATTTCTTTTTGCTTTGATTATTTTTTTATTTTTAAAGAAACAAATCTTTTCCCCTCAAGCCTCATGAACACAACAAAATACTAAACAGAAGTAGAATATTTTGCATTAAATGCATACAGTATTTCCTCATTCTTTGTAATTTACAAAAACAACTTATGAGGAACTAAAGTTCAGCGGTGGAGTGTGTTTCTTTCATGATATTGTTCACTCAGTTTCCTCTACATGTAGTTACTATTTGTTAAGTCAACTGCTTATTGTTAGCAGCATTCGCACTCTCACCTCTGAGTCAGTTGGTCATGGGTTCAAGCTCCACTCCACGGATTTGAGCACAAAATCTAGGCTAACACTCCCAGTGCAGTATTGAGGGACGGCTGCACTGTCAGAGGTGCCGCCTTTCAGATGTGCCATTAAACCGTGACCCCATCTGCCCTCTTAGGCAGATGTAAAAGATTCCATGGCACTGTTTCAAAGAAGAGCAGATGAGTTATCCCCAGTGTCCTGGCAATTATTTACTCCTCAATCAGATTGGCCCAGATTTAGTGGGCCGATGAGATGGCATACGTATAGCGTACACCCTCGTAAGCCTTGTAAGTTCCAGGTTTCCACAAGCGCTATGCATGCACGAAAACCCGAAACTTGCAATCTGTGAAGTTTCACCTTGACAGATCCTCTGAACCTAAAGAAAAATCACTTTCACTGACTCAGAGATGGGCTATTTGCCTAACTACAGCCCAGCAAATGCCCACAAAACCCTTACGCATGGTAAAAGCAGGCATAGGGTCTGCATTCACCAGTGTAAGGGTTAATATAAATGTTAAATTTAAAATTTAAAAATAAAAAATCATCCACAAACATTTAAAATTAGTTTATGTAAATTTTGGCCCAGATTAAGTTATTTAAAATTATTTTTCAAAACATTAACTTTTTATTGTCAATGCTTCATTAAAAGGATTTTTAATTAAATGTGAAAATGGGAACATTTCTTTTTATTCTAGTTGTGTAAATTATATAATTATTTGGGGATTCCTCACAGGCTGATGGGGATTCGGTTCATAAATGGAATCTCCATAAGCATATGGGGAATCCTCCTTTCTCATAGGAGGACCTGGCCCACGTGATCCCAGGGATGCTTCCAAACCGCTTGCATCCCTGGGATTCTTGGGCCTTTATGCAGGCGTACACCTGCAGGCCCAGGACCCGAAGTCTCCGAAGCCTGGGAGCCAGCAGGTAGGTTCAGATTTTTTTCGGGTCGGAGGTGTACTCCGGAGGTTTGAACTCACGTTGTCTGCATTATTAGTCCAGGCCTCTGAATTACTAGTCCAGCAACATAAACATTTCACTACAGTACCCAGTCAATGATGCTTCAAATGCTCTTTAGTGCACAGTAGCTTCACTTCCTGATCAGGGCTGTCATGGTTACACCATTTCCTATAAGGACTTCATGCAAAGAACAAGTGATTTTTCATGGTGTGTATTTCACAGTGTTTCCCACAAATTTCTAAAGTTACCACATATAGTGTAATTTGCTTCCTAACAATTGCAACTTTGCATAAAAAATGCAAAAATAGCATTTAAATGTGCTGGCTTCTGTGCAGATTGGAGGAACACAAAATCATTTGGTGCTAAAACTCATTGGCCTCAGTCATGCACTAATTTCAGAAATGTGCATGCTGACCTGTGTCAGATAATTCATCAAATGAATTAGAAAGTGTTCCATTTGTTTCAAAAGGTGTGTGGCATTAGGTCTTTTGTAGGTGGCAGTATATTTGTTATGAAAATGCCACCTGTTGTTGTTAATTTAATTCACTGATGAATTGTGTATAAATCATACAAGACCTTAAGCATTGCCAGACAATAATTGGAAATCATCATCTATCTTCTATCTATCTATCTATATATATATATAAACGGATACTTCTTTCTGTCTGTCTATCTGTCTGTCTATCTGTCTGTCTGTCCTCACGTGTGCGTCTGTCCAGCTATGCGCTCGAAAGTTATAGAGCGTACCTACGTGTGCATTACGTCGAAAGAAAGCTTACCTTTCCGAAACGGTGGTAAGCGTATTTACGTTTTGGCTGGACAAAAATCGTGCCCGCGGTATCCGAAAAACGTTCAATATTCCGCTCATTAGCATCTCATTATCAGCTCATTAGCGACAGAGTGACCTCGAGGTCGACCAATCGTACGCCGGGTTCCTGGCACGTGCGGCCGGGCCCTCCTACGGTCGAGTGACGGGACAATTGACCAATCCTACGCTTTGTTGACCTGACGGTCGACCAATCGGGCGGGTGTGGGCGGGCCTTATCATTCTGAACCGAGGTGAGTCGCCGCCATCTTGATTCCAAACTTTTCCTTTCTTTTTCCCGCTTTCTGCGTCTTTCAAAAAAACGTTGCTTTTAAAACACATATTGTTTTTTTAAAAAGTTAATTACTATCTAAATCTTTTATCTAATCTCATTAATTTTCCTACCTTTCCCCGTTTTTCCAGGTAGGCCTCGAAGCCTCGGCCTCTCCTCCGCAACCACACCCGAGCTAGGCGCCACCTGGCCCCAGTCAACAAGCGGCCCCCGATCGCTGCCATCTTTGTGAAGGCTGGAGGGGCGGGCCTCAGCCGAGCGCCGCTACCTTAGTAAAGGGTGCGCGCGCAGCAGGAGCAGCTGAGACGCGGCGTCTCTCTCTGTTCCCCGCTCGGCTCGGGCGGGGCTCTCGGGAGTGCTGATCTCGGGCGGGGCTTGGAGAGCGGGAAGGGTTACCCCGGCAGCCGGGCCCGCCGGCCGTCTCTCACAGCCACAATCGGCGCTCTTCAAGCCAGCTCGGGAGGGCGGGGCCATGTCAGTGCGTGGGATGGCACGGAGCTCCGTGGAGCCATCGCCAGCGCTGGGCTCGGGTGCTTTGTGGCCTGCGGCCGAACAGTGGCTGCGGACCTCGAGCTGACCGGGGCGCTGGACTCGGCTGGGCCATGTCTTTGCGGGTGTTCGCCTCGGCCAATGGCATCAGGGTGACGGCCGAGGCCGCCAAAAGCGCCCAAGGGAACGCGTTCATCCAGGTGCCGAGGCCCGGGCCCCGGGGCGGAAAGAGGGATTGGAGCGGGGGATGAGGGCTCGGGCAGGGGAGATGGAGAGGGGGGAGGAGGGGGAGAGGGAGGAAGGGGGTAGGGAGGTGGTGAGAGGGAGGAGGAGGGGGTAGGGAGGTGGTGAGAGGGAGGGGGAGAGGGTGGGGGAGGGGAGAGAGAGAGGGTGGGGGGAGGGGGAGAGAGAGAGGGTGGGGGAGGGGAGAGAGAGAGAGGGTGGAGGAGGGGTGAGAGAGAGAGGGTGGGGGAGGGGAGAGAGAGAGAGGGTGGGGGAGGGGAGAGAGAGAGAGAGGGTGGGGAGGGGAGAGAGAGGAGGGTGGGGGAGGGGAGAGAGAGAGGGTGGGGGAGGGGAGAGAGAGAGAGAGGGTGGGGGAGGGGAGAGAGAGAGGGTGGGGGAGGGGAGAGAGAGAGAGGGTGGGGAGGAGAGAGAGAGGGTGGGGAGGGAGAGAGAGAGGGTGGGGGAGGGGAGAGAGAGAGGGTGGGGGAGGGGGAGAGAGAGAGGGTGGGGGGAGGGGGGGAGAGAGAGAGGGTGGGGGGAGGGGGGAGAGAGAGAGGGTGGGGGGGAGGGGGAGAGAGAGAGAGAGGGTGGGGGGAGGGGGGAGAGAGAGAGGGTGGGGGGTGTTAAGTCTGTGTGTTATATTGCGAATTATTACACAGACCACAAGAGTAAACTTTAACAGGACTTTACTGGTTGAAGGTCAGGGCGAATCTGCCCAATAACTCATTACACAGCACTTATATACCGGTGTGGTCACCACCGGTATTACAGTATACAGCAGCCAAGATAAAGTAGTGCAACACCTAAAATAGTTCTCTTAAAGGTGGATGGTTACATACAATAGTTCTCTTAAAGGTAGAACGGTTACATACACTACAATCCTCCCTTTTTAGCTTACAATATACCTAGTCCCCAGTAACATAACATCATAACATATATCCAACTTCATGTAAAAACAGTTCACAGATGTAGTCTCTGCGGGAAACAGTTCACAGATTCAGTCTCTGCAGAGGCGCCTCCTGCGCTTCCTGACTCAGTCCGGACAACGCCTCGGTGGTGTAGCAGTTCCCGGTGGTGTAGTCGGTTCACGTTGCTGGGGTGACTCATCCAATAGTCCTTCACTGGACTTAACAGCTTGAACTTTCGTAACTTCTGAACCAGCATTGCTGACTTCTAAAAGCTTGAGTACCTTGGGAAGTTTTTCTACTTCCAAACTGATTTGACTCAGTTCGGAGGGACCACGTGCGTGACCTGGTAGAGGTGATAATGGTTCAGATGGGTCATCATCTTCTGCTTCGTCTTTTCCTTTTCTGCTTCTTGGAGACTCTCTGGGCTCCACTGCCAGCTGCATGCACAGTTCCTCCTCCTCTTCCTCCTGTTGCCGTAGTAGCGCCACCATCTCCCGGTGTTTCTTAGACTTTTCGTGATTCTTCATGGTTTTTGCACTTTGGAAGTTTTCCCCACAAGCTGGGCAGTACAGGTCATCGTAATATTCGGTGTCGTCCAACAGGTCATGGTAATATTCGGTGTCGTCCTGAGCTAGGCCAGCGAGAGGGTCTTCTATTTCCTCCATACCCAGCTGGACGTTAGCCAGCTTTTGTTCCAAATCCAGACATCTCTCCTGAAGAGACTTCTTCATGCGTTCAGCTTCATCCAGCTTTTTCTGGGCTTCCTGCAAGTCTTTTACTAATGACATCATTTGTGATTTCAATACTTCAACTTCATTTGGAGATTGATTGATCGGACTATTCAATCCCTCTACTGGAGCAGCTGTTTCAGCATTCTGTTGTTCTACATTGCCATGAGTCAGCGTACTCTTGGCATCCAAGGGCTGCTCTGTTGCAATCTTCTCAGTCTGTGTTGCAACCTCAGCTATTTCAATAACTTTTGAGAGCTCCGAACCCCTTCCCTTTGAAGATTGAAGCTCGTGTTCAAGATTTTCCCATTTCAGAGTCTTGTCCCTCAGCATATGAAGGAGTTGGCTGACCGTTAACTCTTCTGACATCAGACGTTTCCCAGTATCGTCGTCATGTGTTTTTGACGTATAGGCTGCAGGGCTGCTTGTAACCTTGCACTGGGGCCCCTTTGCTGCTTTTAATTCTCCATCATCCGCAGCCTCCACCATTCGAATTTCAACAATTGAATCGTCCGGTGATGCTGCACCCAACTTCAGTAGGAGCTCGGAATTCATGGCAACCAAATCAGCCTTTTCTGCCTGCAACCTGCTAACAAGCGCCTTCAGTTGCTGAACATCTTGCTCCACCAGATTAGAGCACGCACCTTCAGAAACCGAATCAGCTTTGATTCGTTTGGCCTCCTCGCACAGACGGTTTGTGTGCTCCTGCTCCATTTTCTCCATCAGCTGCTTCTGTTGTCTTTCCAGATTCTCCCACTCTGTATCAAAGAACTTTTTCGTTGCATTCATCTCTTGCTCAAGATGGCGAATCATTTGTTCTAATTGCTGTTGTAGTTTGAAATGGAGTTGAGTTCGAGCCCGGTGTTCCTCAGAAATGTGCATGTCTGTAGACTGGACAGACTCAGAATTCTCTGTCAAACTATGTTATTGTTGTTCAGTGGAATTCTGTTCTGAAACGTTGTTCTCCTCTGAAGCATAAGCATTTATGCACTCCTTCGTTTTTCCAACATTAGTCTGCAAGTCCATTTTAGACTTGTCTTTTGCACATGGGCTGGTCTTACCATCATCAGTTCCAGAGTCTGAGCTGATTGTCTTCACCGAGTTCTCACTCTTTATTGCTTTTAGGGAGTGCCAGTCCGTATTTATTTTCCTGATCCACTCCCGTCCCAGAAGTGGTGGACCTCCCTCAGGTAGCACATATAAGTCCATTCCTTGGTGTTCTTTGCCCTTGTGTCTCACCTTGACTTTTATCTTTCCGATGG